>NW_024063360.1:0-147874 GCF_006381635.1 Hibiscus syriacus | reverse complement strand
CAAAACCGAAATCTTTTTCTAACGCTAATTTTGTATTTAATATGATGTGAAGCAAGTAAAAAAATGCCTTTAAAATGAAGCTGGACGTGGACCAATCTTGTGTTCTTTGCCGTGGTTTTGGATTCAAGATTGAATCCCAAACTGCATGAGCCTCACATCGGCGGATCCATCCATCAAACATCTACGTAATCGAGGGGTTAAACGTCATGCAGCCATAAATTTACCTTGTATTATGGATAAATTACACCTTCAGTCATCTAACTTTCAATGCTTATATTTTGGTTACCAATTATAAAATAATTGATGACTGAACTATTAAATTTCGCTGTTTAGGCTATTCGATTGTTAATTCTTTAACATTTTTGATAAATTTATGAAAGAAAACCTTGAAACTTTCCTCCACAGCTACCATTAATTTGTTACCATAAAGTTTTCATTTAAATCTGAGTAATAGAGAGATCAACAAGGAAGTCAAGTATTGGAGATTGAGTTTAGAATAAGATAAGGTCAAAAACTTGATTTTTTTTTTCAATTTCAAAGATCACTATATGAGAAAAATAGGAGAAATGAAAATATTTGATACCATTACGTCACAAATGACGATCAACGATGACACAGAAAAATGTCATTCATAATGAGAAAATATTAAAATTTTAGGTTATTTCAAATAAATAAAAATCTGAAACACAGGTTTTATTACTTGCGTTAAGACTAACATCCAAATGAACTAAACGAGTTCAATTAACAAAGTGAAAAATAAATTATAATTGAATGATCAAAAAATAAACATATTAAAACTTGTATGGTTAAGCATGTATTCACCCTAGTAATATAAGTGAAATTAATGAGCAACAACGCGGGCAGAAGAATTGAAGATTCATTTTCATATATTTCAGACTTTCAACTCTCTTTTAGTTTCTCTAGAAAACCAAACTTTGTCACTCTAATTTATTGTACGTTCACTTGAAATTGATCAGCACCTCAGCCTCCTTTTTATCCACACTCCACCCCTATGCGTGACACTACAAATTCCCACCTCTTTCCACCTCATTTCTTTCCAATCTCCTCCTTTCCTGCCCTTCTTTTTGTCTTACAAAACCCTCTTTTTTAACTCTCCCTTGCATGCATAGCCTCACTATCTTCATCCCTTCTTGTACCTAACCATCATTTGGACTTTGAGCTTCTTTTTTATGTTGTTTGCTTTTGGCTGCAATTGATTGGGAGCTAAGGACTCTTTTGAATGAGCTAAAAAGAGGGGAGAGGTGACTAATCAGCTCATGAAGAATCTCCATCCTACTTCGTCTCACCAAACACGCCAACTCTTGCTCCAGAAAATACTTTGTTCCTACGAGAAAGCTCTTTTCATTCTGAATTGGAACGGTTTCGATGTTGGAACTAAGCCCGCGGTTACGGCGATCGAATCATGCCGTTCCGTCGACCATAGCAGCTCCGGAAAGGCTGATAAAAGGGATGTGTTCAAAAAGAGGAAAACATCGTCTTGGGTGACCGAGCAAGTTCGGGTTTGCTCCGGGGTGACATTAGACAATCCTTTTGACGATGGATACAGCTGGCGAAATATGGGCAGAAAGTATTCTTGGATCAATTTCCCAAGGTGAGAAAAAGTTTTTTTTATCCTTTTTAAAGAGGATCAATTTTGATGTGATTAGAGTTGCCAAAGGCCACGCAAAACACTGGCTCTAGTTTAATTATTCCTCAGCATTCTTTCCCGGAAGCTGCTTTCGAGCTTGCATATGCCTGCAGCAATATAAATCTCGGATTAATTGCATCCTGTTTTATTACGTACCATGAATGTAGAAGGATGTTAGTTACGTTTAACAAGTCGTTGCCGAAGGCTAGGGGAGTAGCACCGGGGGAAGTCCTACCTTAACATTAACCTGGTTTCTGCATGTGGGAGGCTTTTAAGAAGCCTACCTTTTCAGAATCTCCTGCAACGTTTGATATATGTACCCAAAAAAACAACTTAAAAAACAGATTGATCCAGATATTCAGTTTTATTAGATTTGACAGCAAAAAGGTAGAAGAGAGGGGAAAGAGTAACCCAAATTCCTTTTTGTTGCATGAACAATGTATCCTATTTCCAGGAGTCTTTTGACAAGGGAAGAACCAAGGTAGCCAGCTGCACCTGTTACGCACACCTTGGTTTCCATCCAATGAACAATGCTTCGGCAAGTCTTGCCTTCTCTACTGAATACGGAATGGCCGAGAAATGACAACCTTTGGTTTCCTTTGAAATAATTTGGGATTTTTTTCAATCATAAGAAATCTCGGGAAATGAAAAGAAGAGATAAGAGATGAAGCGTTAGGTATAATCACTATTTATGTTTATCCTATATTAAAATTCTATGTTGTTAATATATATATATATAAGAAGGTGAACAGACTTTATTAACCATCTCCGTTCTTGTATCGAAAATTTCTTTACTTGCGTAACATTATGTTGGACTATTGCAACATTTCACGTTGTTTCACATGGTCATATTGCGAGGACCATTTGAAGGGAACAAAAAGTTCTCTTTCATGTGCACATCACCTCTTAATATGTCTATAACATTATAAGATGGTAGTTCTTGATGGTTGGCACAATTGATTGTACAAAATGATTTTTTTTCGGAAAAAATATTTATTAAGGTATTCTAGGTACTCAAAAGACTTGACAATATGTGTTTTGTATTTAAAATATTTTTCTTATAATTTGGAATAATAAAGTAAAATCTGTTCATAAAACTTTCAATCATTTGACATTGAACATTCATACCTTTGACATTCTTGGTTCTCAAACCCAAAATATCAAAAAATAACAATAATTTCTTTATCACCGAAGTCGCTTAATTCGTGTGAGACGCAAGTATGTCATGGAAGGATAGAATTGGTACCAGACCTTTGATGTCATTGTTATCAAACAACAAAACTATGAATTACCTACCTTGAAATCAACAAAGAATAAAATATTCAATCTGCAAAATTAGAAATGGAAAAGTAAAACTTTGGTGTTATAGAATAAGGCATCAAAATTAATGCTATACATGTAATTGTGTTAGGTTTTGTATTTGTTTTGGGTTTTAATTTTATTAAAACCTGGAGTTTAATAGTTTCAACAAAATGATGTTGATTGTGAATTTCTGTTTTGAGTTTTAGTTTTACTATATTCCCGCTGTTTAACAGAAATTACTCGTGATTAATATGGTACCGAAACAAAATTATGATTTGTTGTGAACAGAAGATTTGTTTCAGGATTTTAATTCTTCCATCAATAAGAATATTCGATTTATTTTTTTTATAATTGAAACCGTTTAAAAGTAACAACATTGTTTTTTAACAAAACCGGATGGTTAAACAAATGAATTATGTTCAATTATGTTGGAATAACTATGAATTCTATTTTCATGGTTTAAATGAAACATTAGTCTGATCAATTCACTTAAATCGTGATGTGGAATAATTTTCTAGACTTCAAATAAAATTCAACGATGTCGATGACTGTGATTCAAATAAGAAACATATTAAATTCTATGGATACAATTTCAAACATGGCAACGATGGATGTCACATTTGACGATGTTGAATTTGATCATATATGTGCATGATGATCCTTCTATTATTAGAGAGATAGTGGTAACATTATTATCACATTTAATGTTGTTAAAGCTCGGAAGTATTCTGACTTCCTATGTTGGAATCACATCTTGAATGGATTATTGGATACATTTATGAAGTATAGTATCCATAAGACAACTAAAGATGCATTAAGCCATGAATACAAAGCAAAAAGGAAATGATTAACGACATGTTAAAATGTTATGGGTTGTCATAGGACATGTGGGGGACTTGTTTATAAGTTAATTACCTTTTAAATTAGGTACCCCACAAGAAAATGGAAAAGTCTCCATTGAATTATGGAAAAGTAGAAAACCTTCTACAAATACTTGAAAGTGTAGGGGTGTCTAGCAATTTGAAGCATACTCTTGAATGGCTAAAGTATGTGCCCAACATATGCATATATTAAGAGTTATATTTATTGATTTTGTAAGATCAAAAGATAACATTGCAGATCTTCTAACCAAAAGGTTAAATTGAGATCAAGTTGATAAAACATAGAAATTAATGAGATTAAAGCCCATGAATATTAAGGCGCTATGTGAAGGAAAACCCAACTTAGTTGACTGGAGATCCCAAGATCTAAGTTCAATTGGACAACCTACTTGCATAAACATTGTGAGGTCACTGTGGGGGGGTTCTTATCTCCAAGTCCATTCCTATGATGAAAACATTGACTAAAATGTGGAAAATGTTAAGCAATGCTTTTAATGAAAACTATGTGTTTCGGTGAACCAAACAACATAAGTCGCTTATGTGAGAGTGAAGTAGATCGCTTCAAGGAGACTATTGGGGAATAGTTTCTAAGATCTTGCAGAACCAGGAGATGTCCATGACTATGGACATTGTCGAAACGATTTTTAATACGGGGTGGGGGCGAGATTTTGAAAACCGCATCATCTTTAATTATTCTTTTCAATTAAATTTTAATTAAAAACAATGCAATTTTAGAAAACCTCTCGTTTCGAAAATTGGAATTCCTTTTACGATAAAAACATATGGTTCGAGGAGTCACCACCAATCTTTGATTAGGGTGTGATTGGGCACCCAAAAACGTTGTCATTTAAATAAAAATTAATTTTAATTAAACGACAAATTTACGGTTACGTTACCAAAATCCGAGTTCGGGAGTCGGTTACGTGTGGGGAAGTATTAGCACCCCCAAAAGCCCTAAATCGGTACTAGTCGATTAATTAATGTCTTTGCAACGAATTTCACAAGTTTAAATTTAATTTGATTAATGATCCCTTTAAACAAAAATGCAAATTGAACATTGAAAAGCAACAAAATAGATTTAATTTAAAATTACCAAGTCATTAGAAAGATAAAGAATATTCGATTATTTAAAAATATCGAGACCAGATCTTTAGTTCAGTTCTAACAACCTTTTCTCGAAAAGTTTAAATAGTCGAATATTTCCTTTTCTTCGCTCCCCAAATTTTACAATGATATATCCAAATTTAATTAGGCGTTACTGACGGGATACCATTTTAATTTAAAATCGTCAAAACAACTTTCCTGTAAGTTAAGAAAAGCCATTCTGATAATTTTAGATTAAAAGGCATTACCCTTAATTCGATTATGTGATTAGATCGAGTTATGCACACGAGATTAACATGCTTTTTTTAAAAAAAAAAAAAGAAAAAAAAACAACAACTAAACAAAAGTGTACTAACAACATACTCGGAATACTACATGCATACATTTAAAATAAATATAAATTAAACTTATGAACATGGATAAAATATTAAACAAAGGGGCTAAAATGTAAAGAACACAAAAGACAGGCTCTTTTCATAACATTTTCATTTCTGGGCAGTCCAAACATGATACAACCAAATACTACATAGGATCAAAATGCAAGTTTCTAAAACTGTGCATCCAATGTAAAACAACACAAAAATGGCCCCAACATGAATTTGGACTATCATGAAAAACGCTGAAAATCATGCACAAATCAAAAGATAATAAAGTTCATTATAGGGACCAAATCGAAATGAAACAAGGTTGGGATGCCACGCCAGACATTAACCCTTTTCCTAAAACGCACAGTTTTCCCCTCAGCTATCAAAACGCTACCGTTTGGACCTAAACGAAACGACGCCGTTCTGGCGTTCTGTTATATAGGTTATTAGGGTAAAATCTAAAACCCTAAATCACTTCTCTTCAGCCAACCAACCAAGCCCGCCGTTTTCCTTCTTCTCTCCCTCAACTCTCTCCTAACCCTCGACGAAGCCCAAAGCCTCCCTGGTATCTGCCGCCCTACGCTCCGACGAGGAGCTAAGACTCCATCTAAACGACCCTCCGACGACAACCCCTTCAAATACCAACCTAAACCGGTGACCTAAACCAAACTAAACTTGAAAACCCAACCGGCTTCACCCTCTAGTAACCTCACAACACTACGGCCACCGTGACCTTACCTCCCCGGAGGACTCCGATGAGCAACCTTGACCAGAACCTACCTAGAACCTAACCCAAAAACGATGGCCTAACCCCGATCTACCCCTTCAGCTTCCAACTCCAGACCCAAAACGCACATGCACACCTAAAACCAACCAGGAACCATGGGTGGGGTTTACCTTCGATTCGACGAGGCACTGCCTCCTAATGAGGGCGACGAGGGTCTTTACAGACGAGAAAGGTACGGGTCGTTCTAATTTTTATGTTTTCTTCTGGATGGCTTGGTCTCTATTCCCGTTTTTTTGTTGTTGATGGTGGTAGTTTTTTCTTAAATATTTGATATTTATTGCTTTTTCTTTTCTGGAAAATATCTGAGGGTCCAACCCTTACAACATTTTGGTTTGGTTTATATAGAACCAGATTTTACAATATTTTTTGTTTTCTGATTTCTCTTTCAAAATCCCGTGAGTCTACTGCAAGTTATCTTCGTTGACTTGGGTTTTGCTGCCTTGAAACTTGGTTCTGAGTCTTGTCGTGTTCTCTTGATATTGCAGGTTGCTAAGGTTCACGTGGGATGGGTCGACCGTCGTAATTGGGTCCAACGGCGGTGGCAACTTAGTGATCGAGATGGGTTGGCAGCAGAACGTGATCTGGACCGTTGGATGGGTCCAGATCCGAAGGTTGCGCTTCAAGGTGGCGGCTGAAGGGTCCTAAAACCCTAATGACTAAAGCATGCATGCCGTTGGATCTCCCTGAATCCAACTTATTTATCTATTATATATATATATATATATATATATATATATATATATATATATATATATATTATATATATATATATTAATAATTATATAATATCACACTTATAAATATTAATAATAATAAACTCGAATTAACTTTGAATAAGACCCCGGACAAATTGAATATCTACAGCTGCCCCTCTTTGTTCATTGTCGTGTAACGAGAATAGAGCAAAGATCAATAGATGGACAAATTTGTCTGGTCATGAATATTCAAAAGATTAATCCGTTTCACCGCAACTTCAGGATAGTGGGACTTGAAAAATATTCGGAAAACGGGTTCGCTCCCTCATTTTTAGGGAGTATAGAACTCGAACAATTTTCTGCGAACGAGTTCACTCCCTCTTTCTTCGGGGAGTATAGAACTCGAACAATCTTCTGTCAACGGTTCACTCCCTCTTTCTTAGGGAGTAGGAACTTGAAGAATCTTCATCAATCGTGTCTGCTCCCTATTTCCTCAGAGAGTATAAGACCCAAACAATCTTCAACAAATCTTGTCTGCTCCCTATTTCTTCAGAGAGTATAAGACCCGAACAATCTCATCAATCGTGTCTGCTCCCATTCCTTCAGAGAGTATAAGACTTGAACAATCTTCATCAATCGTGTCTGCTCCCTATTTCTGCAGAGAGTATAAGACTCCAACAATCTTCACTGTCGTGTCTGCTCCCTATTTCTGCAGAGAGTATAAGACTCGAACAATTTTCATCAATCGTGTCTGCTCCCCATTCCTTCAGAGAGTATAAGACTCGAACAATCTTCATCAATCGTGTCTGCTCCCTATTTCTACAGAGAGTATAAGACTCGAACAATCTTCAACGTCGTGTCTGCTCCATATTTCTGCATAGAGTATAAGACTCGAACAATTTTCAACAATCGTGTCTGCTCCCTATTTCTTCAGAGAGTATAAGACTCAAACAATCTTCAACAATCGCGTCTGCTCCTATTCTTCAGAGAGTATAAGACTCGAACAATCTTCAACAATCGCGTCTGCTCCCTATTTCTTCAGAGAGTATAAGACCGATCAATCTTCAATAATCGTTGGGAAATCTGCAAACATTTAAAATAATCATGCAATGTCATGATCCTATTCATGCCTACGATGTGTGCAATTATGCAATTTAATGCACTTTCTTCTTCGAAAGAATTATCCCCTTTGATTTCAATGGAACTCGGTTTCGCTTTGGGCATAGAGCATTTCACCAGTTCACCCCATACTCTCAATACTATAACTTTTTTGAAGGCTTTGACTTCTTTCTTTCTTGAGGCCTGCCAGTACCCCTGACCAATCTTCTTGATAAATGACACATCCTTGGGTCATCTAATGGCTGGATTTTCTATGAATTCCAAAGTTTTAGCTTTTCGCAACCACACAAGCTTATGGGTTAAAACCATTGCTAGCTTCAGGATACCTGCATTTCCAAAACCTTTTGCATAATAATACAAATGATTTCATGTACCACAAGTTAAGCTATGCGTTTAACTTTTTCAAAATTAGATACTTGTAAAAGGGAAATTGAAAAGGGAAAAGTCTCTTTATTTATATACATGCAGAGAATTTTTAGGCAACTACATGGCAAACTTTTAATTGGAAAAAGAACAAAGGAGGGGTGTCTTCAAATATCAATAACAAAAATGCTTTTTGAACTTGATGCCGTCAGAATGACTCGAGTGTAGCTTATGTGAAAATGATCTCCAAAATTGTGATGACACCTAAGAGTGCGAAGCTCTTTCTGAACCCCAAAATCTCCCATTACTGGATATCGTAAACCAGTATTGAATCTCATGTGCGTTCAACTTATCCTCTGGTTGTCTCCATCGATACCCATTAATCTTTGGTCTCAACCCCAACTGCCATTGTCGTTACCCATGTCAGGAGCTCTTCCTACTTCCAAAAACAATTCAGATCATCCACCATGCATGAACTCTGAATTTAAAACTCAAGTCACCCTTTGCGGGTTTCGACTCGAGACCTCCTTTGGTTTCAAGACGCCCTTTTCGAGTTTTCATCTTGAACCCTTCTTTTTTTTCATTTTTCATTCTTTTTTCTTTTTCATTTTTTTTCTCCTTTTTTATTTCATTTTTTCATTATTTTTTTCAAGCAAAATATTTCTTAACTGCATCAGAATTCACTGGGTAGGGTAATTCAGACCCATCCATCTCAGTTAAGACTAGAGCTCCCCCAGAGAAGGCTTTCTTGACAATATAGGGTCATTCCCACTTGGGCATCCTTTCCCTCGGAAATCTTTTTGAATGGGCATATCCTCCTGAGCACCAGATCGCCTTTGTGGATTTCTCGAGGGCGGACTTTCTTATCGTGTGCTCGTATCATCCGCTTCTGGTACATCTGACCGTGACAAATAGCTTTCAGTCTCTTTTCTTCAATCAGATTCAATTGGTCAATCTGGCCTGTACCCATTCTGCTCATTTAGCTTCACCTCCGATAAAACCCGGAGCGAGGGAATTTCCACTTCAATAGGGGGACAGCTTCCATCCCATAAACTAGAGAAAACGGAGTTGCCCCAGTTGACGTCCGTACAGAAGTCCGATAAGCAAACAGAGCAAATGGCAACTTCTCATGCCAATCTTATAAGTTTCAGTCATCTTCTCTATAAGCCTCTTAATGTTCTTATTAGCCGCCTCCACTGCCCCATTCATCTTTGGCGATAAACCGTGGAATTGTGATGCTTTATTTTGAATTGCTCACATACAGATTTCATCATCTTGTTGTTTAAGTTCAATGCATTGTCAGAGATAATTCTCTCCGGTAAGCCATTATCTGCAGATGATTTCCTTCTTCAAGAACCTACATATCGTTGACTGGGTAACACTTGAATAGGAAGCTGCTTCTACCCACTTGGTGAAGTAATCTATTGCTACCAGAATGAAGCGATGACCATTTGACGCTTTTGGAAAAATTTGCCCCAATACATCCATGCCCCACATAGAAAACGGCCACGGAGCTGTCATCACATGCAACGGATGAGGAGGGGTGTGCATTCTATCCCCATAATCTGACACTTGTGACACTTTCGGGCATAATTGATGCAATCAGTTTCCATAGTTGACCAATAATACCCAAATCTCATAATCTGTCTGGCCATTACATGCCCATTAGCATGGGTGCCACATATTCCTTCATGTACTTCTTCAAGAATCATTTTCGCTTCTTTAGTGTCCACACACCTTAATAAGACCTGATCCATGCTTTTCTTATATAAGATCTCACCATTAAGCACATACCCTGCTGCCATCTTCTAATGGTCCTTTTTCATTCTCAGTTGCCTGTTCGGGGTAACTTTGATATCTTATATACTGGAAGATATCATAGTACCAAGGTCCTTCATCATCTTCTTCTTCAATGTAAAGCAGTGGGCTGGATCATAAGCCTTCATCTCAATAGGCATCATATTTGAATGCTCGTTCATCTTAAAGGCCGCTGCCAAAGTAGCCAAGGCGTCCGCCATTTGATTTCTTCTCGGGGAGGTAATTGAAAGTCACTTCTTCAAATTCTTCAATAAGTCCCAGAACTAATTTACGATATTCCACAAGTTTGGGATCTTTAGTTTCCCATTCTCCTCTGAGTTGGTAAATTACCAAAGCTGATCCCCATATACCCTCAGCATTTTTGCTTTGAGTTCAATAGCTGCTCTAAGACCCATAACACAAGCCTCATATTCAGCCATATTGTTTGTACAATCAAAATTGAGCCGACTGGTAAAAAGGATAATGCTCTTCACTTGGTGTGAGACCAAGATTGCCCCAATCCCATGCCCCAAGGCATTTGAAGCACCATCAAAGTTCATCTTCCAGTATTTACCGGTGAGAGCATTGTTTCTTCTTCCGAGATAGCCATTAAATCCTCATCCGGGAAATCGAAGTTCAACTGTTCATATTCTTCTGAAGCCCTACTCGCAATGAATTCTGCTATGGCGCTCCCTTTACTGCCTTCTGCTTACATACTGGATATCAAATTCGGACAACAGGATGGGCCAACGGGCTAACCTTCCGACAATGCAGGTACCCCATTAGATACTTTAAAGGGTCCAGCTTAGATATGAGCCAGGTAGTATGATACAACATATACTGTCTAAGTCTTCTGGTAGCCCACACTAAAGCGCAACACAATTTTTCAATTGGTGAGTATCTGGCCTCATACTCAGTGAACTTCTTACTGAGATAATAGATAGCCCTCTCCCTCTTCTCAGTTTGATCATGTTGCCCCAAACACATCCCATTGAATTGTCATAAACGGACAAGTAAAGAATTAAAGGCTTTCCTGGGATAGGTGGCGCTAGGGTCGGAGTTCGAAAGATATCTCTTTACTGCCTCAAAAGCCTCTTGACAATCCTCACTCCATTCTCCTGAATCATTCTTACGAAGAAGGCGGAATATGGGATCACATTTTCGTCAGCTGCGAGAAAACCGAGCGATGTAATTTAATCTCCCAAAAATCCTCGAACCTCTTTCTGTGTTCTTGGGGCTGACAAATCTTGAATGGCTTTTACTTTATCGGGATCTATTTCAATTCCCTTTCGCTCACTACGAATCCAACAGTTTTCCCGATATCACCCCAAAAGTACATTTATTTGGGTTAAGTTTTAGTTGGCACTTCTTAATCTTTGAAAGAGCTTCCTCAAATATTGATGTTCCTCCTCCGTCTTGGCTTTGACAATCATATCATCGACATAGACTTCAATTTCTTTATGCATCATGTCATGAAACAAACGTCACCATGGCCCTCTGATAGGTTGCCCCTGCATTCTTTAATCCGAACGGCATGACTTTATAACAGAACGTCCCCCACATAGTGACAAACGTTGTTTTCTCCATATCTTCAGGGTACATTTTAATTTGATTATAGCCGGAGAAACCATCCATAAATGAGAATAAGGAATTTCCAACAGTATTGTCCACTAACGTATCTATATGTGGCAAGGAAAATTATCCTTTGGACTAGCTCTATTCAGATCTCTATAGTCGACACACATTCGTACCTTCCCATCCTTCTTTGGTACTGGGACAATATTTGCTACCCACTCAGGATATTGGCCACTGTGAGAAACCCAGCATCAAATTGTTTCTTCACTTCTTCTTTAATCTTGAGCAGCATCTCGGGTCTCATTCTTCTCAGTTTCTGTTGTACGGGCTTACAATCAGGCTTTTATCGGTAATTTATGGACAACCAATTCTGTATCCAGCCCTGGCATGTCCTCGTACGACCAAGCAAATACATCCTTGAATTCTTGAAGTAATTCTATCAAGCTTTGCCTTCCTTCAGCAGACAGGGTGGTACCAATCTTTACTTCCTTTTATCCTCATATGTGCCCAGGTTCAAGATCTCTGTAAGCTCTCGTGAGGCAGAATCTGCTCATCTTCCTGTTCCACCATCTTTAGTAATTCTGAGGGTGGTTCACATCCCTCATCATCATCACAACCTTCGATTTCTCTTGACATATGGGCATCTCGAAATCAATCTCCGGGTCAGAGTCATTAGCATTCGTATTATTGATATCTGAGTTCCTGAAAGGATAACGAAAAAGAAGATATATATACATATATACATATGGGAGAATCATTTCCCATATAAACAAATAGAAAGAAATAATATAGCATATATTCAAACAAAAATGCATGGAAATGTTTGCCATTTGGGAATTAACAAAACACATCTTATTAAAAGCAAGTAAAAACACACAACTTAACTTTACATCAATCACCTACTGTCCCAGGGTATGAACAATAGGGAAGAGTTCTAGTGTATTACTCTGCAAAAGATTTGTAAACTACAGGCAATTCCTCCGCAGTCCAGTTGTTCAACACAAAGCCCAGTGGCGCAGGGTAAATGCCCGTAGCTCTCATTTCTTTGAACTCCTCATCGTTATGACATTAATGCCCAAGTCCTCCAAGGCATTCTCAACTATCACTTTACTACTTTCCAAGTCCCTTGAAACATATATCCTCCTGATACGAAAATGCTGCTCAATGGCGGGAATGTCATGGGCTCCCAGCTTGGGTCCTCACCAGTCAATCTTGCCTTTCTCAATTCCTGAATCTTCTTGATGCTTCTCAGTTTTTCTTTTAAAGTCGGTTGATACCCTAAACCGAACTTGTCTCTTTTAGTTACAGGGTAGATTGGGCCCACCAGTCCTTGCAACCGACGTCCAAACCCTTTGCCAGTTTTTGCTCCTCTTCCAAGAGTCAGCTTAAGCCCCATTTTGGTGCAGTTTTACAATCTAGGCTTCGGGATCTTCTTTCCTTCGCCACAAACATGGCATTGACATATTCCAACGATCTGAAAGAACATTCAACAACTTGCTCTTCCCTTCAACGTATGGAGCAGTAGTAGAAACCGAAGCAATAATGTCTTCTTCAGCATGAATGCATATAAGCCTCCCATCATTACAAATTTTATCCTTTGGTGCAACGTTGACGGAACCGCACCGGCCTGATGAATCCAGGGCCTTCCCAATAAACAGTTGTATGTAGGCATGATGTCCATCATAAGAAACTCCACTTCGTATATCGCCGGGCTAATAGTCAAAGGGATATCGATCTTGCCTAGAACTTCTCTCTTCGTTCCATCAAAAGCTCGAACCATACTTTGACAGCTTCTCATCAGGGTGCTGTCCACTGGCAATTTTTTCAGGGTCACCAAGGGCATCACATTTAACGCCGAACCGTTATCTATCAGTACTCTGGATAGAACATGCCCTTTGCACCTAACTGTGATGTGTAGGCCTTATGATTACCAATCATCCCAGAAGGGATCTCGTCCTCAGAAAAGATAAAAAAATTATCGGCCTGGATGTTGGCAACTAGTCGGTCCAGCTTTTGTGGGTATCTCCTTCGGGACAAAGGTTTGGTTTAAAACTTTTAACAGGGCGTTGCGATGAGCCTCTGAACTCAGAAGAATGATAGGAAAGAAATACGAGCAGGTAGCTTGTGCAGTTGTCAACAATACTGTATTCACTATGTTTCAAAATTTTAAAAATTCCATCGCTTCATTCTCCGTACTGGCTCATTGACGATGGGTTCATATTCTCTTATCTGCACATCGATACTTTTTCCTTTCTCGACAGCAATCTTTTTCTCAGGTTCTTTGTGATAACATCTACCACTCCTGGTCATGTGTCCCACTTCATCAACCTCTTCCTGTTGCTTTGTCACCTCTCCTATTTGACAAGTATATCTCCAGGGTACCGTTATTGTCTTTGTACGGGAACGGAGAGGGAGGTGTAATAATCACCTTTGGAGCTACCTTCCCAGCCACTCGATTTTGGGAGTAATAACGAGGGGACAACTAGCACTATAGACCCCTTTGGATGATCCCTCAGAGGCTAAACTTCCGCTTCTTCTTTCTCAGCCACTTCTTTGAAGAACTCGATTTCCTTACTATCCATCATCTCTTGTACCAGCCCTAAGAAATCAGAACTGTTGTATACTGTGTCCGTACAGTTATGGTAGTGGCACATCTCTTCATTGTTGAACTGTTCACATGGCAGATTAGTCTTTAATAGTCCTACCTTGACCATTTGGCACCACACCAAGACATGGTGACATCACCTCACTAATATTTTTTACAGTCATTCTTCCTTTCTCTTCAGCGACTGCATTAATCCGGCTCCTGCATGGTTTGGCAATGGATTCTGGGCTATGTTTGGCTGTTCACTGTCACCAAAATTGATGACGTTTCTTCTCCTCAGAGCTTGGACGACCTTTTTGAAAGCGGGACAATTTTCAATAGATGTCCGGAAACCCCTGCATGGTATTCGCACTTAGCACTAGCATCATACCACTTGGGATACGGGGTTGTATAGGGTCCACATGATAAGGTGACACTACATGTCGATCATATAATTGTGGAATAACTCCTTATAAGTCATAGGAATCGGATCAAATTGAGGCCTCTCTCTCATTGGATCTCTTACCCCTTGTCTATTGTCAATTTGAGGTGATGCTACCGTTCCCTGTGGTCTGGACACTGTGATATTATGGGAATCATATTGCCTTACGTGCTGACTTTATTTTCCTTCTTCCTCATCGGTTGTTTCTTGCCGGAATCTCCTCCCTCAAGCTTCCCGCTTTTAATCGCCATTTCAACCATTTCTCCCGCCGTAACTATATCAGCAAAACTTCGAGAAGGATTACCAACAAAATGTGAGAAAAATGGAGCCTTCAAGGTATTAACAAAAAGTAGGTTCGTTTCCTCCTCTACCAACGGTGGGTGGACTTGTACTGCTACCTCTCTCCACCTCTGAGTATATTGTCTAAAACTTTCACTATAGTTTTTCTCCATTGCTTGCAGCACCATTCTGTTAGGCCTGACGTCCTTCACATGCTTATACTGGTCAAGAAAAGATTGGCCAGGTCTTTCCACGTCCTGACATCAACTCTCCTTAGTTGATTATACCATCGCATGCTGAGCCTACTAAGCTTTCCTGGAAACAGTGGATCAACAGCTGGTCGTCCCCTACGTAACCAGTCATTTTCCTGCAGAACATTGTGATATGGGCAGAAGGGCATTGGGTACCGTCATATTTCTCGAAGTCAGGAGTTTTTAACTTGGGAGGTAGGACCAGATCAGGAACTAAACTCAGTTCCTTAGCGTCGAGACCATACAAGCTGGTATCTTCTTTCATAGCTTGTACTTCATTTGCTAGCTGCTTATATTGCTCCTGCAACAACTTGTCTTCGCTCTTTTTTGCTTCTTCATCAAGGTCCGGGACCTGGTGATATGGGCTTTCTTCGGGATGCGAACAAGATCCCGGTTGTGGATTAACTGCAATGCCGTCAGGATTTATGTGTACTTTGGTATGGATAGATGTTCCTTGGATATTCGGAGACTGTACCGGGGTAAACCCTGGAGGGTAAAGTGGTTCTTCACTTGTTTGCTCATGGGCCTTTCCGTGCTCTGGATTTCTCCCTCCCAGCATATTTGCCAACTTAGACAACATATCCTCTTGAGCCTTAAGCATATCTTCTTGCATTTTCCTTAGATCATCTTGCAATTGCAGTTGAGTTCTTTCAATTTGAGTAATCTTATCATCCATGGCCTTCCTTGTGTTATAGTGATGCTTGAAATTTCCAGTATTCTGTAATGTATCCCTTATTGTTAATCTTAATTCTTTGAGGATGAATGCAAATTATGTAAAGTGTGATAAAGAATGCAACAAAACTTAAATTGCAAATAAAATGCAAATGCATGTAGAAAGGCATTGATTCATAAGACGCGATCAGTCTTAGAACAACTTTTATTTAGGACAAAAGTATCATCTTTACAAGAAAAGTCCATTACAGAAATGGCCTAGCTCTCATGTTCAGCTCTACTATCTGATTGACAAGCCAATCGACCCTCTTTCCTACGCCTGATGCTGGATTGGTATAGCTCTGGATGACTTTTGCTTGGAGGTCCATCTCTCCCAACTGCCTCGCAACGCTGCTTAACTGATTCATGGTCTCTCGGATCACGTGATTCACGTTTGTCTTCCAGTCTCTAAAGTGATCGTTTGAGTTTTGCCATTGCAGTCTGGTGCCTTGGACGGTGCGCTCGAGACCAGCGATTTGTGTCTGGCAGCTTCGTAAGGCAGCCTCTAAATCATGAATCTTTTTTGCAAAGCAGCGTTCTCCTCGAGGCTAACCCTTTGATCCACTGGGCAACGCTGACTGTTTTCTGCAGATAAGGAACTTTCAAGCTGCATAACGTAGGCACTGTACTATTCATTCTTTGCCTTGGCTCGAGCTAACTCTTCCTCATGCCTTGATTCCATTCATGCATCTCTTGATTGAGTACCTCTATCCGTTCGTTCTTGCTCCACACCTCTGTATCCAGAGGAATACTTTATCTTGTTTGCCTTAGAGCACACTCTCCCGATGTTGCCTTTCTAATTTTAGCTCTTCTTTGCTTTGCCTCTTCTCAGTTTCGAGCTCGTTGATTCTTGCTTTCTAACCTCAAGTTCAAGTTGCATGTTATTTGCCTTCATTCTGAGTTCTTCAATTAGCATGCAATTCTTCTTCTCGCTTCTTGCTCAAGGTACCTTTGTCTTAACTCTTTAGCCTTTGTCCTTCGCTCTTCAGTGCCCTAACCCAGGACCTTCTCTCGGACTCAAGTTCTTGATTTCTTTTCTTCTTCTCTGTCTCTACTTCTCTGACTCGGTGCTCTCTCTCGGCTCTGACGTCTCTAACTCGACGATCCCTCTCAGCCCGAAGCTCTAACCGCCACTGCTCTGAAGTTCTCCCGAGGCCAGCAATTGCCTGTGCTCGACTCATCTTTTGGTAATCGCTCTGTAAACTAGTGAGATTGGCCTCCACTTCATCCTTTCTCTTGCGCATAAGCTCAAACTGTGTATTATAGAACCCCCTATCGATGTCCAACATGAAATTCTTTTGTCTAAGGGCCTCACACTCTGCTTCCTTCCTGGCGATTTTCGCTTCGAATTCACTCTTCAGTATCTCCAACTTAGACGGTACGTATTTAAACTGTGCTTCCAAAGGAATTGTTTGGTCACGATCCGCCAACGGAAGGATATCATTCTTTCGCACCGCACTCCATGCCATGTAATCTGGTGTCAGCATGACCTCAGCTGCTATGAAATCAGTTCTAAAGGTTGACTTCCACGCCTTTGACATTGCACGAGCAGTCTTCTTGTAGTGATCTCCACAGTACACAAATTCAGATGCCTTCAGACCGGATGTAGCTGGGATGAATTGGCGTGCCCCAAATTACCTCAGTACCATCAGTGGCACATACCTACTCCACCCCATAACCCTAATAGGGTTACCCAATCAGAATCCCCGCATTTGTACAACACATCCATAAAAGCTAACCAGGGGACACGCCACACTATATCATGCTCCTGTAAATTTCTGAAGAGTGAAACCCAATCCTTCCTGGTGAGATGCTCTGGCCACTCTTTAGTGAGGAAATCTTTTAAGGGTGAATAGGCCGTAGAAAACCGTCGACTATACTCTCGGTCAATTTTCTAGAAGTGACTGCGTATCCAAACAGTAAGCAACTGGACACACCCGGTGAAGCGGCTCTCAGCTCTTCTGCAACTGCTAAGTGCTCTGAATGTTTCGGCCAAAACTACAGGAACAGGGTTTACCTTCCTTTCCAAACGCTCGAATAAATCGATCACTGCGGCTTCCACGTGATAAAGAACTTTCGGGAAAATCATCAAACCATAAATTCCCAAGGCGAACATCTCTATGCTCTTCTTGATATCGCTATGCTTGACGATAAGCTCCTTGAGGCATGACCAAGGGAAGCAATCAGACTCTCCCTTCTTTGGATTCGATCAGCAGCCCACTTCTCTCCCATCCCAGTAATCCTTGCGAGCTTGTTCTTAAAGGATTGTGTCCTTGAGGCTTTTGAGTAGATTCGGTCCAAGTGTATCGTCTCGAAATGAAACAATGAGGTGTATTCTTCTAACGTGGGAGTCATGTCTTCCTTGTTGAAAGAGAAGCAGCTATATGTGGGATTCTAAAACTGGATGAGAGCTTGATTAGGGGTTCGTTTACTTTCACGTACAACAGAAGGGCGATGTCACCATACTTTTGCCAGAAAGAGTATTTCACATCAGAATTCCAACTTTCCCAAATTTCGCGTAACTCTGCAATCGTTTTGCTTTAGACTGACCGGAGCAACCTCTGGTAGTACTGATATGTAATCTTCAGTCAAACTGTCACCTTTCTTCCTCTGAGTTTCCTCGGACCACGACCTCACTTCTGCGTTATCCACTTCCTTGTTATGAAAGCTCTTGTCCATTTTATGACGCCTTCTACTTTTATGACCACCTTGTGAATCAACACCTTTCTTCATGAATAATGATGCAATGCAGCAGTAATAAATAAAACACAAAACACAAACAAAAATAAAACTGTGTTAGTATACAATGAATAGTCGAAGAATACAAACAACATGGAGATAGAAAATATATACATCTTAAACCTTATTCATATGATATCTACCCAACATGATATCTACCCAATCATGCTTTAGTAGATCCTACCCAACATGGTATCTACTCTCAGGTTTCGTTATTCACAAAAAATCCTAACCGCATGGTATCTAATTCACATGCTTGCTCAAAAAATGAACCTGACCACATGATCTCTAGTTCGCATACTTTTTACAAAAATAAATAAATTCGAGGAAAAGATTAGAATGAGTTTCCCCTCTATGTCTATGGACAGAGATTTAGCATAGGACGAGCAGAGTTCTGGTATCACTAAAAGGGTCCTCGAATTGTCCTTTGCTGGTGCCCCCTTGAGCTTGCCAGACCCTCGATCCTCACCCATTATAGGCTTAAAACGGATCAAGTTCAATTTCGAGAGGATACATTTCCCTATGTCCATGCGAGGAAACTCAATGTTTCACTCGTAAACATAAGGCATGTACCCCAGAGGTTACTAGCTAAAGCCATACGGAGAAAAGTAATTTTTCTCACGTAAGCGTAGCTTTCACCCTACCTAACGCGACAGAGCACAGTAAGAAGGCTCTAAATATCGAAATGGTTGTAACGACAGTGAGGGAAACCCATAATCATTTGCCTTGATCCAAGAAAAACAATAGACTAAAACGAAGGTCAGAAAACTGAAACATGTAGAACACACATTAGTACAACTATTTATTCATTAACCAAATTACAACAACAACAACAACAAAAACCCAATTCCCATATGTATGGGGTAAGGGGGAGGTAGGGTAGTAGGCTACCCCCAATGCCAGGTTGAGAGTAGCTTCCGTGGAAGACCTCCGGCAGTCAGAAAATTAAAAATTTAGATAAAATGCAATGCATGTATAAATAAATACATAAATACATAGCTAAACAGTATTCATATGCAGTCATTAAAATCATATGTGCGTCTGTAACGGGAATTAATCCCTGCATAATAATCCCTGCGAAAGAATCTCTGCATATAGACAGAAACATAAGATCCGGCTAAATTTAAAAGAGGAAACATGAAGAGAATGATACACAGAAGTCAACGTTAGCAAGCCCACTTCTAATCCTTCATAAATACCAATAACAGAAACGTATAAAAAGTATAAGTCATGGAAAATACTACAAAGACATTAAAAGAAGACAGAGATGATACCCTATAGATGTGACTACACTACTCGACTACCCTAGTTTTAGCCTCCATATTTTCCTATCAGAGGTCATGTCTTCGGTAAGGGCTAAATCCCTCAAATCAGATCTCAAGCAGTCTTCCCACTTTCGCCTTGGTCGTCCTTTCCTTCTGGCACCGTCGACTGTAATCGACTCTACCTCCTTACCGCATCCGACGGTAGTCGCCTAAGGACATGCCCAAACCACCGTAGTCTTCCCTCCCTCAATTTTCGGAAACAGACACCACCCCAAGGACATCCTAATAGCAGAGTTTGTCGTCATATCCTCAGAGTCCTACCACATGTCCATCGAAGCATTCTCATTTCTGCGGCCTCAATCCTCCTTACGTGATCCTTCTTGGTTGCCCACATTCTGATCCATACAACAGCGCTGGTCTTATTGCCATTCTATAAAATTTTCCCTTAAGTTTTAGAGGGACCTTCTTGTCACACAGAACTCCAGTAGCGGCCCTCCACTTTAGCCATCCCGCCTTTATACGGTGTGTAACGTCATCATCTACACCCCATCTTTATGTATCATAGACCCTAGGTACTTGAAACAATCATTTGAGGGGAGAACGTGTCCTTCTATGCATACTTCTACATCTTCATCGTTTGGTTCCCATTGAAGTTTGAACATAAATACTCTGTCTTTTCAATATTGATCCTTAAACCTTTTTCTTCCAAAGCAGTCTTCCAGGTAGCCAGTCTACTATTCAACTCAGATTTTGATTCAGCAACTAAGATAATGTCGTCAGCGAAAAGCATACACCATGGTACACCGTCTGGTGTCGCACAATAGATGTCGTCCATAATCAAGGCGAAGATGTAAGGGCTAAGAGCCGACCCTGGTGGAGTCCGATTTCCACCGGGAATGCCTCGGTGTCGCCAACTGTAGTCCTGACGTAAGTAGTAGATCTATAGTACATATCACGAATCGCCCGGATATAAGCAGTTGGGATCCGTCTCGTTTCCAAAGTCTTCCAGATCGTATCGCGGGGAACACTATCATAAGCCTTCTCAAGGTCAATGAACGCCATGTGAAGATCTCTAGACTTTTCCCTATATTTCTCCATAAGCCGTCGAAGTAGATGAATCGCCTCCGTGGTAGATCTGCCTGGCATAAAGCCAAATTGGTTTTCCGAAACCCTAGTAACTTGTCTCAACCTAGCCTCTATCACCCTTTCCCATAGCTTCATGGTATGGCTGAGGAGTTTAATACCTCTGTAGTTACCACAACGTTGGGGATCTCCTTTATTTTATAGATTGGTATCACCGTAGACTCTCTCCACTCCTCTGGCATCTTGGCAGTCTCTAAAATAATATTAAAGATGTTGGTCAACCACTTAACTCCCTCTTCTCCTAGGGCCAACCACACAGTGATAGGAATTTGATCAGGACCGACAGCTTTGTCCCTTCCCATCTTTCTAAGAGCCATTTGACTTCCTCAAACCCAATCCTACTTGTAGGGCAGTCATTGGCCGTAGTATGATAGTCGGCTAACCCATCAACGATACTATCTCTACATGGAGAGGCACCGTCATTAAATAAGCCAAAGAAGTAACTACCCCAAACCCTCTTAATATCGTGATCTTTCGCTAAAAGAACACCATTGTTGTCCTTAATAAACCTAATGTTACCTAGATCCTTTTTCCTAATCTCCCTAGATTTTGCAAGTCTGAAGATGTCATTTTGTCCTTCCTTGGTGTCTAATCTCTTGTACATTTCCTCGTATGCCTTATCCTTTGCTTTAGCTACCGTTTTCTTGGCTTCCCGCTTTGCCTCCTGGTATCTTTGTTTAGCTCTCGACCTTTCTTCGTCGTCATTGCATTGTAGAAACTCCTTGAAGCAAGTTTGTTTGTCTTCACCTTAGTTTGGACTTCGTCGTTCCACCACCACGATTCTTTATGTTCCTTGGCCTTCCCCGTCGACAACCCAAGGGTATTTTTGCCAACATCTCTGATGGAATTTGCCATATTTTTCCATAACATATCTGCATTTTTTGAGTTTGTAGTTTCAAAACTTGTATTAGACAAAACCTTACTCCTAAAGTCATCAGTTGTCGCTCCATGTAAGTTCTTCCAGAGGATCCTAGGTTTACCAAGTTTAGCCCTCCTATGAGTGCTCCGCCCGTGGGGTACGCGGTACACCAAAACCAACAATTTGTGTTGTGATGCACATGCCTCTTCAGGGAACACCTTACAGTCAATGCAAGCCCATCGTTCCTGATTTCTAATCAAGATGTAGTCGATTTGGGTACAATGTCCCCCGCTATGAAACGTAATCAAGTTCGCATCTCTCTTATTAAAGAAGGAGTTAGTGATCACCAAATCGTGAGCAGTAGCAAAATCAAGCAACGTACGCCCCCCATCGTTCCTGCTACCATAACCGAAACCCCCATGAACCGTCATACCCGTCGGTTGCACTTCCTATATGGCCATTGAAGTCTCCCCCTATGAAAACTCTTTGGTCCTCCAGAATGCTCCTAAGTATATCATCTAACTGATCCCAGAAGCAACGTTTCTCCCCCTCCCCTAGGCCAACGTGTGGGGGCGTACACTGAAAGGACATTCACTACTTCCTCTTCTATAATAACCTTAATCATCATGATCCTATCCCGGTATCTGCAAACTTCAACTACATTTTCCTTGAGCCTAGAGGATGCCAAGATACCCACCCCATTTCTAGCGTTATCTACGCCTGAATACCACAACTTGTACCCATTACACTCTCTGGCGCGAGACCATTTCCACCTAGTCTCCTGAATACATGCAAAATCTATTTTTCTATTATTAAGTACGTCGGTCAGCTCCAGCAGCCTAGCATTTAATGTGCCTACATTCAGCGAGCAAACTCTTAATCTAGTCTCCTTGTCACCACTCTGTCGAGCCCTCCCCCTATACGCCCCATGGGATCTAAAAGAATGACATGACCTCAAGTAATCATCTGTAACCGAAGCTATGAGGAACTATGAAAAAAGAATCCAAATAAGACAGAAGATGCACTAATAAAACGCTAGAGAATTGAGGAGTACTAAAAATCCTAGTTGGTTACTTAATAGGATTTTAAGAAAAAATAATACTATCTTATTTAACTATAGGCCAATATCTAGAAACTATAATTTAAAATGTTCAATAAATATCCGAGCTAAGCAAAAAAAGGATTAAAAATGTAACACGAGATATAAGAGTAATGAAATCCTACTCAACTAATTGAAAAACATCAAACCCAAAGCTGGTAAAAAAATATCAGTATAAAAACAAGAGAAAAAACAGCAAGAAGCTAAGTCAAAGAAAGCAGATCCAACAACAACAAGATTAAGAAATATTAAGTACAAAAATATGCAAGGGATATGCAAAACAACGACAGAGCTAAAAGGGATATATCAAAATTCGTGGATGCGAAATTAACAATCTTTGTTCAGATAAAAATCTGATAAAAACCGTGCTATAACACAAAATCAAACCTTTACCTATCAAGAAATTAGCATGCAAAATCTTATGAAATTAGAAGAAAAAGAGAAAATCCAGAATTTTTGTTCAGAAATTAAACCGCTGACGAAGGCGATCGTTGCTCTACGAGGAAGGTGGTCCGATCGAACTGCAAGGCGGAAGAAATTGAGCCTAGAAAGTTCGTTCGGAAGTGCGAGAAAACTAAGCTGAAAACAAATAATAATACTAAAAATACAGAAAGTTAGATTCAAATAAGCGAAAAATATATAATAATAAGCGGTGTCCCCTGATTCTAAACCGATTTCCCAAAATTACGATGGAAGTATCGAGAAATGATAAAACCCCAGGAAGATCTGGGATCTGAAGATTCTGAAGTTTCGGTACTTAAATCAAACGAGGGATTAAACCAAGCAGAAGAAGAAATTATCCACGGATCTGTTCAAACTGACTTAGTACTGGAAATGGAATTTGGAAATTTCGAACAAGGCTGCAAATGCTTGGTGTATTATACCCAGCTGAAGATAACAAAAGGCAAAACCAAAGCTGAAACTCTGTCCACAAACGGGCACTGTTGTAGAGAAACTCAATCGGATGAGGACAGGTTTTACAAATGTTGCAAGCAGGAGAATACAAAAGCGAGATTTTTTAGGAAAAATGGTTTTTTAACAGATAACCCTAAAAATTAAAGAAAAGGGGAAAATGGAAGATTCAAAAAGCGGATTAGTAGTTTGGAGATATATAGAAACTAGAAAGAACGCCAAAATGGAAAATCGTAAAATGAAGTGCAAAAAACCTGGAAAAAGGAAAAACCAACTAACTAACAGAGTATCGAGGAAGAAGAAGAATTTTAAATCACAAATTAAGATGTAAATAAAACAATTCAAACAAACAAGGGATCAAAGACCAAATTAAAGCAAACTTATAAATTTCGTCTGCAAAGATAATTAATTAATCGACGATCGGCCTGACTCTCTAAAAAAAAGTCCCCAGCGGAGTCGCCAAGCTGTAGAAACGATTTTTAACGGGAGCGGGGGCGAGATTTTGGAAACCGCATCATTTTTAATTATTATCTTTTCAATTGGATTTTTTAAATAAAAACAGTGCGATTTTAGAAAACCTCTCGTTTCGAAAAATTGGAAATTCCTTTACGATAAAAATATAAGGTTCGAGGAGTCGCCACCAATCTTTGATTAGGGTGTGATTGGGCACCCAAAAACATTGTCATTTTAAATAAAATTAATTTTAATTAAAACGACAAATTTACGGTCTACGTTACCAAAACCCAAGTTCGGGAGTCGGTTACGCGTGGGGAAGGATTAGCACCCCCACAACGCCCTAAATCGGTACCTAGTCGATTAATTAATTTCTTTGCAACGAATTTCACAAGTTCAAATTTGATTTGATTAATGATCCCTTTAAACAACAAACATGCAAATTTGCAACATTCAAAGCAACAAAATAGATTTAATTTAAAATTACCAAGTCATTAGAAAGATAAAGAATATTCGATTATTTAAAAATATTGAGACCAGATCTTTAGTTCAGTTCTAACAACCTTTTCTCGAAAAGTTTAAATAGTCGAATATTTCCTTTTCTTTCGCTCCCAAATTTTACAATGATATATCCAAATTTAATTAGGCGTTACTGACGGGATACCATTTTAATTTAAAATCGTCAAAACAACTTTCCTGTAAGTTAAGAAAAGCCATTCTGATAATTTTAGATTAAAAGGGCATTACCCTTAATTCCGATTATGTGATTAGATCGAGTTATGCACACGAGATTTAACATGCTTTTTAAAAAAAGGAAAAAAAAACAACAACTAAACAAAAGTGTACTAACAACATACTCGGAATACTATACATGCATACATTTAAAATAAATATAAATTAAACTTACGAACATGGATAAAATATTAAACAAAGGGGCTAAAATGTAAAGAACACAAAAGACATGCTCTTTTCATAACATTTTCATTTCTGGGCAGTCCAAACATGATACAACCAAAATACTACATAGGATCAAAATGCAAGTTTCTAAAACTGTGCATCCAATGTAAAAACAACACAAAAATGGCCCCAACATGAATTTGGACTATCATGAAAAACGCTGAAAATCATGCAACAAAATCAAAAGATAATAAAGTTCAGTAAAGGGACCAAATCGAAATGAAACAAGGTTGGGATGGCCACGCCAGACATTAACCCCTTTTCCTAAAACGCACAGTTTTCCCCTCAGCTATCAAAACGCTACCGTTTTGGACCTAAACGAAACGACGCCGTTCTGGCGTTCTGTTATATAGGTTATTAGGGTAAAATCTAAAACCCTAAATCACTTCTCTTCAGCCAGACCAAACCAAGCCCCGCCGTTTTCCTTCTTCTCTCCCTCAAACTCTCTCCTAACCCTCGACGAAGCCCAAAGCCTCCCTGGTATCTGCCGCCCTACGCTCCGACGAGGAGCTAAGACTCCATCTAAACCGACCCTCCGACGACAACCCCTCCATCTAAAATTTTTAGGTTTTCTTCTTGGATGGTTGCTTGGTCTCTATTCCCATTTTTTTTTGTTGATGGCTGGTAGTTTTTTTTCTTAAATATTTGATATTTATTGCTTTTTCTTCTCTGGAAAAATATATGAGGGTCCCACCCCCTTACAACATTTTGGTTCTGGTTTATATAGAACCAGATTTTACAATATTTTTTGTTTTCTGATTTCTCTTTCAAAATCCCGTGAGTCTACTGCAAGTTTATCTTCGTTGACTTGGGTTTTGCTGCCTTGAAACTTGGTTCTGAGTCTTCTGTCGTGTTTCTCTTGATATTGCAGGTTGCTAAGGTTCACGTGGGATGGTCGACCGTCGTAATTGGGTCCAACGGCGGTGGCAACTTAGTGATCGAGATGGGTTGGCAGCAGAACGTGATCTGGACCGTTGGATGGGTCCAGATCCGAAGGTTGCGCTTCAAGGTG
This sequence comes from Hibiscus syriacus, assembly GCF_006381635.1. Lineage (NCBI taxonomy): Eukaryota > Viridiplantae > Streptophyta > Magnoliopsida > Malvales > Malvaceae > Hibiscus > Hibiscus syriacus. The sequence continues at coordinate 121,532 of NW_024063360.1, read as the reverse complement.
GCGGCTGAAGGGTCCTAAAACCCTAATGACTAAAGCATGCATGCCGTTGGATCTCCCTGAATCCAACGACTCCTGATGCGCAATGCTAGAGGGTTATGGAAACCTTATCAAAATTTAGGGTTCCCTTAGGCTTGGATCAGTTCTGGCCCCAAACAGGTCTTGGGTTGGGTTGCTGGAATTGGATCAAATGACCCTTTGTAATTTGGGCCTGTAAAATCAAAGACAATGTTTAGTGCATTTTTAATTGTTTAATTATTTACTTATTTACTGCTTATATGTGTATATATATATATATATATATATATATATATATATATATATATATATATATATATATATTAATAATTATATAATATCACACTTATAATAATATTAATAATAATAAACTCGAATTAACTTTGAATAAGACCCCGGACAAATTGAATATCTACATAAATGTATAAAATTATTATTTAAATCGGTCCATTTAAACCAACCAGCGATCGAACTTTGATTGATGGTGATGATAATAAATTAGAATATACTATTGATTTTGAATTCTGGATTAAAATTTTTAATATAATATTTATATTAATATATGAAAATCACGTGTAATAACTTAAATTTTTAATTCGGAAGATTTAAATTATAGTTTATTCACTACAATGAATTATATAAAATATTATATATCTTTTATTAATAAAATTTTGGTATAAATGTCAAAATTATGCATAAATTCTGATCAAATATATAATGTGATACATGAAGTTTGATTTAATATAATTCCTTACCTGAAATTTTAATTTTAATTCAATACATAAAAATTTATTTTAGTTCAATTATACACATTTAAAATAAACACATTTATTTATTTTCATATTTGATAAATAAAATTGTTTATGGAATAAACCCAATATTTGCATTTCTAACACAGGTAAAGACTGAAATAAATATATAAATTTTATGTTAAATTAAAAATTTATTTTAGACCTCAATAAAATAATTAGACATATATACACATGAAACTAAATTATTCAATAACATCTATATTAAAATATTATTTATGATTTTAATAATAATTAGACATATATGTGTTGGAAAAAATTTCATAATCTTGGAGTTTTGAATTAGAAATTGATCTAAATGTTGTTGAGTAAAATGTGGTACTAATTGTTGGTTCGTATATGTGCATATGTGCACAATGTGTGTAACGTTAATGTTTGAACCGGTTGGGCCACTACAGCAAAACTGTTTTACAGCGGCGTTTTGAGAGTAAACGCCACTAACTTTAAGCATATAGCGGCGTTTTAACTCCAAACGCCACAAAATGGTAACTTTAGCGGCGTTTTTATACAAACGTCGCAATAGGTTCATCAGTAGTGGCGTTTTTTAACAAACGTCGTGACAGAGTAGTACTTTAGCGGCGTTTATATAAAAACGCCACAATAGATTCATCTATAGTGGCATTTTTCAACAAACGCTGCAATAGAGTAGTACTTTAGTGGCATTTTTATACAAACGCCGCTATAGACTCATACTCTAATGGCGTTTTTATACAAACGCCGCTATAGACTTGTATTTTAGTGGTGTTTATATTTTAAAACGCCGTTATAAACTCATACTTTAGTGGCGTTTGTGTTTATAAACGCCGCTATAGACTCGTACTTTAGTGGCGTTTGTGTTTAAAAACGCCGCTAAAGTTTAAAGTTCATAAGTCCAGCGCCCTTTTTCATGTTTTCCCCTTCACCTATTTTTTTCCTTCCCTCTCCCTCCCATTCTGAAAAATAAAAATGTTTCATATTCTCTCTTTCTTCTCTACTTCACCACCATTGAATTCAGATTTCCTGCTTCACCACCACTGCCACTGCACCTCTCTCCGCGCTCTGCCTCCCGTGAGTCTGAGTTGGTGACCTCGCCTAACTCGCCGAGTCACTTGCTCCCAATTCCTTCACTCTCTTCGTTTCCTCTACTAACCCTAACTTACCCCTTCTATTTCTACAATCCAATTTCCTTTTAATTTTCTTTTAGATTTTCAAAATGGTGTCTCAGTCTTTGCCTTCCTTGGACACTTCCGTCCCATCGCCGTTAGAGAAAGATTCCTCGCCCAAGGACGTCGTAAATGTGCACCACCCTTGTTGTTTTCTCTCAATCTCTAGAGAAGGCTTTTCATATCGAAATTCTAAGCTCGGGCTTATTTGGATTTATGGAGTTTGTTTAAATTTATCTAATTCCGCTTTAGATTTTTCATTTTTGCAGCAGTTTCTTGAAATTTTTATACCGGAAAATGCTGCAGTTTCGATGATTTCAGGATCTCTTCAGTACTGCTTTGGTGATTGAATCTCCCAGGTGTAATCTGTAAACATCCATACGATTTTCTACTTATAATAAATTCTGGCATAAATATCTGGGTTATTTCATACCTGTTTGTAGCTCAATTTTTCAAGTCCCCAAATTTGTTTTAAGATCTGTTTGTTCTTGGGATTCTCATATTTTTTCTCTCTTCTACTAATTTTTTTTAATTGAATTCCACTAGGGCTTGTTTCTGGAGGTGGAGTTTCTTTCAAATTTACAACTGATTTGGCAAATCAGAAAGATAAAATAGCAGCTACAACACAATTAATTTTGATGCCATTATTTTGTTGTATCAATTATTTGTCTTTGTTAAGATAATAATTTGATTTAGAACTAATTTGATTTTTCAGCTAATATTGTCTCTAGCGTAAATGAAGATGATTTAGAACTAATTTTGTATTTGCAGGTGGAGGGGCTTTCAGAATTTTATGAAGTATGTAAAAAACTTGATATTGGGCGTGGAGATTGGCATATTAAGATAGAGCAGGTTAGGGAATTTCAACTTTGGTGCATGCTGTGATAGATTCGCTTTGCCTTGAACTCTCATGAGTTGAAGAAACTAATTTTCATTTGAAATTTATGTTGAAGCCCCCCTACATCCTTTCTACAAGCAAAGGAAGATTATGTAAGTGAAACTCCACAGGCTTCAACTGTGCGTAAAGATCAGGTCTAAAAGATGATTTATATATATTTATATGCCTTTACATACATGCAATTAGATGTAATATATGTAATATGATGAATTTGTGTTAATTTAGATACCTAGTTATAATGATCAACCATTTTTCATCATTATTCTGCCAGTTGTGCTATTATTCATATATAATATTCTATTACCATCTTTATGACATGTTTTTCATGTTTTGATTTTTGCTACTTTCTGTTAATCTTACAAAAGATTGATATGACAAGCAGATTGAAAACCCAAAAGAAGTGTTGGTCGTTGAGTGCAAGAAAACCCCAGAGGTGCAGCAATGTTCACCACCTCCTCTGCCTAAACCAGAAGAAGCGGAGAAAGTGGAAGAGCCTATGGTTGAACCGCCTAATTTATTGATAATGTAGTAGTCTTTTTTTATGGTTTCATCTGCAACTTTTGCAGTTTTAGTATGAGTTTTTCTTTTTATTATAATGGTTTATACAATCATGTCTCGGTTGCATCAAAATTAGATGAGAAGAATTCCTTGGCATTGACTATTGTTCTTGCTATTTTAACATAGTGCTGGTTGATGGGAAGGGTCCTCACACTCTAGGAGTCAATCTGATGTTGTAAGGATGTTAAGCCCCGCCTTTGGAGATCCGATATAGGAGAAAGTGGTAAATATTGGGCGTTTAGTCTCTGCAATAGTAATTATTATAAGAAAACTGAAAGGGATTATGTTTGTCTCTATATCTTCCACTTGAATTATAAAAATAACATTGCATTCTCACTTGTTTTATTTCTTTTTGTGTACCCAGATGGTATTTGGGTTAAGGAGAACTTTGTCAAGCAAGAAAGGTAATGTAACACCCATGAAGATGCTCTTGGCCCAGGAAATGTCAAAAGATGTGGAGTCTAAGCGTAACCCACCCATTGTGGTTGCTAAGTTGATGGGACTTGATGGGCTACCAAGGAAGCAACATAATTCATCTCCACAATGATATTTTATAAAATAGTTAATCGGAACAGAGAAGCATAAACTTGGAGAAAAACATATTTTATAAAATTAAGAGGGTTTTAGTTAGTATATATAAGATGAAAGAAATTGAGATATTATTACTTATTGAATGTGAAATTTTAGGATCGTGTTTGATAGTGTTGTTTAAAAGGTATAAATGCCCTTAACCTAATGTCTTTTAGCAAAGATATGACTTTCTGCTATTGTATTGCTGCAGATTACAACTGATGATTTGCTCCAAGTGGCACATATCGAAGAAAGGGGTATGCTAGATAATAAGGACAGAAGTCTAGAAACATGGACACGAGTGGCTATAAATGAAGCAGCAATGGTTGTTGTAGTTGTGAACTTCCCTGATCTCAGAAACTTCGAATTCGTACGACTTTTACTTGTTTTTTTCCATTTTGCAAATTTTTTAACTCAATATGCACTGCTATTATATGTTTTGCACCTCTTTCAGTGCATTATTTGGATATTGACATACAGTTCATGCCAGATCTAGTTTCTTATGTTGTTATGCATTACTATAATCACGAATTATATTGTTGTGTTAATGACTAAGTCAAGTGTTTCTGCTGGTTGATTCTATGCCAAATGTTTTCTCTTTTTTTCTCTATATTAAGTTTCCTGTTGATTCTTATTAGTATTTCTTATATTTTTGTATCTTCCAGACTTCTTGTTTGCGTTTGGTTGAAGTAGAAGTCCGCGCAAGGAGTCTTCTTGGTGAACCGGAGCTTGGGGATTTTTTACTTCCTTTCCCCACGAAAGAGCAATGAAGACTAAATTCTAGTGAACAATATTTTTTTAATTGGAAGTGAAAGAACGTAGACTAAATTCTATAGAACAATGTCAAACTACATTACATTTAATTTTAATTTTTATAAATTTTAATTTATTTTGTTGTTAAGTATTTTTCTGCATAACTTGTGTCTTTATTAAAATGTATGGTTGTTAATTAGATAAAGCTAGATGATATTAAATTATGGTGATGTAGAGCAGAAATGAAATATGCAAAATCATCTTAGCTAAAGAAAGGTAACTAACGGCGTTTGAATCCAAAAACGCCTCTATAGATCTGTCATTTTGCGGCGTTTTTTTCCCGAAAACGCCGCTATAGATATCAACTTTTGCGGCGTTTATTCCAAAAACGCCGCTATATATATCGACCTTTTACGGCGTTTATTCCAAAAATGCCGCTATAGATCTGACCTTTTGCGACGTGTGTTACAAAAATGTCGCTATATATGTTGACCTTTTGCGGCGTTTGTTACAAAAACGCCGCTATAGATGTTGACCTTTTGCGGCGTTTGTTCCAAAAACGCCACTATAGATCTCGACCTTTTGCGGCGTTTGTTCCAAAAACGCCGCTATAGATCTTGACCTATTGTGGCTTTTTTGTTCTCAAACGCCGCTAACTTTAGCGGCGCTGGTATTGCCGGCGCTTCTTGCGACGTTTTTCCTATCGCCGCAAATGTTTTTAGCGGCGCTTAAAAACGCCGCTATAAGACTAAAAAAATGCCGCTAAAACTTTGTTTTGCTGTAGTGGGCTCTTTGTGGCCTTGCGGATATTTTTACACAAATGTAAAATATTTTTCTTCAAATAGAGCATATCTTTTCAAAATTTGTTTTGGAATTAAAAGAATAAATATTAAAAGGTTCTTTTAATCAAAACAATAATTTTGGAAATTGTTTGGTTGCTTGATTCTCATTAATACTTCATTAGGTCAAAAATTTTCAATTGTTCACAATGTAAAATCACTTAAATACCTTGTAAACCTACTAGGTTAAACACAATTCAAAACAACTCAAAAACAATTCAAAAAGAATTTTCTTTTCTTCTGCTCTAGTTATTTTTGGTGATAGACAAAGGCAAGGAATAGTTCGCGATCTCTGTAGTTGTTGTATCCTGGGAGACAGACGACCAACGATCTCAAGCACCATAGGAATAAGCAAAAATCTGTCTTAAGAAAATTGCATAGTTGCAGGCCACAACTCGTTTTTAATCAGTTGTTCTGTTAAAAACATATACTTATCTATATATTATTCTTTTCGATTATTTAAATAATTTTTTTATTTTATCATCTGAGATTACTATACTTCTACCGATATGTACATGAATAAAATTCTTATAGCACGCACATGAATAAAAATCTTATAACACATATGGAGAGAACTCCTATATCATATAATAATTTATAATTTATAAATATTATGTTATAGATAAAATTATATCAAGAATAAATTATTATTATTTTAAATTAATTATCACTTAAATTATTATAATTATACACTAATTAAAATTATCATTTAACAATATAAGTAGCATAATTAGTTTTGTATTTTTAATATAACATCTAAAATGTCATTGAGTGAAAAAAAAGGAGATTATTAGCATTAAACAATGGTTCTTGTTTATGGTGACATCTATGCCGTGTGTAGCCGTGGTTATAAATGATTCATTTCTTCTAATTTAAATAGATAATCATAAGCAATGATTTGTGTTTATTAGAGGTGTTCAAATTAAATTATAACCATTAATCGTAACCGTTAATCGATGTAGTTATTAAATTTTATAGGTTAACTAATTAAATCGTTAAAATTAATGGTTTTGGTTAATCAAATTGCTAAAAGTATTGACTCATGATTACAATTATGATTACAATTTTTTTATAAATGGTAAATCATCATTTAGCCACCGTTAATAAATTATAACAAATTATATTTTTAGATAAAATAGAATTACAAATAAAATCAAGATAGTTCCTCTCTATTTTTTAGTTTTCATGTTTATCTTATATTGCAATTTATTAAATCAAACATAGATGGAAGAAATACATGATTTTTAAATTGTAAAAAAGGAATATACCTCTTAATATATATATTTCTATAAAAAAAATGTGTCTACAAATAAATTTGATGTCTAAATATATGTTTCTATTATCATAAATTTTATAAAAAAATGTTGTGTTGTATTTGAAAAAATTGTAATAGGTACTTAACCTGTGATCGAAGTGTTAATGACGGTTAACAATTTCTTAATTGTTAAGTTACAATTAACAAAATTCAGTAACCGATATAATGGTTAACCGAACATTTAAATGAAATAGTGCAATTAGCCGATCATAAACACCCTTAGTGATGATATTGCAGACGATTTTTTATCATTTGATTTTTTTTGAACTTTAAATAAAAAATATCAAATTATATTCTAATAACAATGACATAAGGAAAAGATAAAATATCATTGTACTCATACATAATTTAATTTTCATAGTAACTTCTTATAACTAATTCATTTGGAAGGCGTCAATTTATTATAATAATGAGTATATACACACACATAACTAATAGTTTGCATATACGTAGCATATATAAAGTTTGTAATTGAATCTTATTCCTATATATAATAGTTAATATACGTGTATTATATATCAGGTTTATATAATTAATAGTTTGGAATATGAACTAAATTACCTCAGTAGTTAAAAGAATGTTTGTTATTTCTAGGTGTTCCAGGTTCGAGCACTAACAACTACAACAGAAGTAATTGAAAGTTCATTGTCAAATTGTTAAAATCATTTAGAAAAGATACACTTTGTAATCATATTAATTTAATAAAAAAACTAATAGTTTGCATATATATATATATACACACATCATATATTGAGTATAAGTAAGCTCATATTTATGTACAACACATGTAAGACATCATATATGTTTATGAACAGTTAGGGCCTCCAAGTCCGAGTAACTAACCTTAGGGTTACTCAAGTCATTTATATTTGGTTTTGTAGCATCCCAAATTTAATTAAAAGATTAAATGGAGAAGTATAAAAAAAATTTAAAGTCATTTAAAATAAAATTGGTGACCAAATTGCTAAATTTTGGATTATTTGGGGTCATTCTGTAAACTCCAAGTCATTTCAGGGACCTAACACCAATTTTACTCATCCATTCTAACCATAGGAAAAAATGGTGTGGTTAGGTGTTAAACTCATAACCTAAGGTATGACAAACCATGCCTTTACCACTAGACTAGATTCCTATTTAAGTTGTAAATTAATAAATATTTTATTTGATTATATACGTATCAGATCAATTCCCAAACAAAAACCCCCATCAGCTGAACCAAGCCCTCGTTGCCCCTCTCGTTGTTTACCCTTCAACCGCCGGTGACAAACACCGACACCACCGGTGTATGCGTCGTCGATTCGCGACCAAAACCCAACCGACCATACTTCGAGAACCCCCTTCGTTTGTCATACAAAGCCCCACAAAGATTCTTCGGAGTTCAAGCTATCTCCTTCGGATTTTTCAATGTTTTCGACCGATCCCGACGTCCATTCAAAACACCGCCACCTTCCATATGCTCCTTGAAGTTTTGTGAACAAACCCTAACCGATGGTGTCCCCTCGTCGTTGCTTCGTTATTGTCACTCGCCCGTCACCGTTGGAAAAAGTTTGAACATTTTAAAATTCCACACTCCGTCGTGTTTCTTCGTAAAATAAAACATGCACAAGACTTCTAAGGTTTCGATCTACAAGACTGGAAATTTCACGCCGAACCGACGACCAGAACCACCGCATGCGCTGCTCTTTGTGCGTGGGCGTCGTCTGTCAACTAGGGGGTCTGTTAACTAGCTGAACCGATCTAAATCGGTTGGGCCGGTCTGGACCGAACTACGCTGAGCCGAGTCGAGCTGTTGATCAACCGTTGACTGGTCGTTGACTTTTTTTGGAACAATTATCCTGATGTTTTTTGTCATCATGAGTCCGTTTTTTAGGTTTGTTTCGCCTAATTCAAACATGGTAAGCTGTTTTTCGCTGATGAATCTCTCAATTCGATCCCTTTTTCGTAATTAAGCTCTGTTTCTGATGCAATTTCTGTTGATATGTATCCGAGATATTATTGGATGTTGGATTCAAGTTGAGAGCGATCAAATAGAGTTTAAATGTTTGATCGATTTAGATAAAAAAATCAAGGTAATACATTACTACCATTTGTATGTTTTACGGAACATGTTGGTATTTGTTAATGCATGAGTAATTATGTTTGATCACGTGTGTAGTTAATATTTATAAACTCAATCCATATGTGATATAAAGTATTAAACTGAATAAGACTTAGACTACACGTATAAGAAACTAAAAAAATGATAAGAAATAATTTTCAGTTCAGTGATTATCCAGATAAGTAATTGACCTCTGAATCTCTAAATTTTATTTATCCTCGTTAAAAGTTTTAATGTCGATATTATCTGATTAATAAATTACAAAATTACCGTTGAGAGATAAAAATTACCCAAATTGACCCTGATAGTGAAAGTACCGTAAGAATTCATATTTAATATGGTAAATTACTAATTCACCTGTTAAATTCTTGATTTGTTCAAAATTGTTTTTAGAATTAGTTTGTAACTTTGAGAAAGCTTTAGACCTAGAATTTCTGATTTATGAGCAAACACCCGAATACTAACTTATCGGAAGACTATTATTGTCAGAATTCTTTGAAATGACTGAAATAAATGACAAGTTTTAATTAAATGGAAAGACTAAACAGAAAGAAAAGACTAAAATACCCTTGAACTGTAAAATGACCAAAATACCCCTGAAGTGTAAAATGACCTAAAATACCCCCAATCCCTATAATGATTGAATACCCTTAAGCTCTGGAATGAATAAATCTACCTCAAATACCATAATGGTCTAAATACCCTCATGACTTGTATTAAGCAAATGCCTTTGGATAACTTCTGAAGATACCAGTGAAGCTTTAAATGTTGTAATGCCCTTGAGGTTTATAGAGTACGACCTAAGTAGGTCGATCATCCCTAATATTATTACAATAAGGGAAGTAAATAAATACCTCTTAAATACCTGTTTGTCTCCTCATGATTCATCCAAAGATGGTTCTAAAGGTAATCAGTTCAATTCTACACTACAACCAGTTTTAAGAAATGAATATTCGTGAAGTTTCTCTACCTACATAATTGATAAATGTCGCCTTTGCTGGAAATTGTGCAGTGTGATTGGAATTGAAAACCTGTTAAGATGCTTGAAATTTGGAATTCTATAAATCGTTGCATACCCTTATTAAATTGATTTATCAAATTTCTCAAGAATTAAATGACTAAAATGCCCTTATAAGCATGATTGATGGAATCACTTTAGGAATGTTTGAATCCTAAATAAATTTTGATGCAATAATTCTTGAATACCTTGTTGATATATCTGAATACTATGATCTTGATAAATCACTTCCTGAATAATTAATGAATCCGTTAACTATCAAACCCCCTTTTTATAGGGATCTCATTTATGAAATTCAATCAGTTTTCAGAAGTTTCGTGTTTTCCCTCTTGATATTACTGAGTACCTCCGAAAAATAACTGGATCCTCTAGTATATTCCCTATGTTCTATATGATTATTTTATATGTCATGAAATGTGATTTACCGAAGTTACTGATTTACTGAATCTTTTAAATGTTCGATATTCTGATTTACTGATGTATTGATTTACTGTTTATGAACTATGGCAACATGATATGTGCTCTCTGGTTACGTATTTTCACTGGAAAATATAATCATTCCTGATTTATGGATCATGGAATCTATTATTTACTGTATGAACCGATTATTGGGATACTATCTGAGTAGGATTCTGGAGTATGGAGGTTCAACTCTGGTCAAGCTGGTAATTCCTTACTGACCTAAGATGACCTTGGGCAAACTCTGAGGCCCCAAGGCATTTCCTTGAGTAGACTCTGAAGCCTTAAGGTACTTCCTTAGGTAAGCTCTTAGGCCCTAAGGTACTCCCTTGGGTAGGCTCTCAGGCCCCAGGGCATTTCCTTAAGTAGACTCTAAAGCCTTAAGGTACTTCCTTAGGTAAGCTCTTAGGCCCTAAGGTACTCCCTTGGGTAGGCTCTCAGGCCTCAATATATTCCCTTAGGTTGGCACCTATGCCCAATAGGCCTAGGGTAAGTCCTTATGGATGCAGCTATGGGGAACTGCATATTGGTGTTCGGTTGAAGGGTATAACTGTGGTTTTAAAAATATGTTTTAAATTGTTGTAGTTTTAAAAGATCTGTACACTTTCTTTGGTTTTGTTGGAACACACTAGACTCATCATCTCAATCTTCTGAATCTGTCTCTCTGAATATTTTCTTCAAATTTTGATTTCCCGATGGTTACCTGAAGAAATAATTAATGAAATATATGTTAGTCGCTAGAATCTGATGATTTTTGTAACATTAAGAAAAATTATGCTTTACCTTATAGTCAGTAACCTATTGCATTCATCTGGTAGTTCTGTATTACTGAGCTTTCCAAAGCTCACTCTGTTACTTACCATTTCAGGTTAAAGAGTTTGATCTTGTGCTTTTACCAACATCAGTAAAGGAGTTCCACTGACGTTTCTTGCAAAGTACGGTGCATGTAATTAAGGGGCATGTTGGTTGTATTCTGTTTTTATATTTGAGTATGAAACTTTTTTTACTACTGGATATTGTTGCATTCTATTTTTAATATATAAACGATTTTCTGAACTTGTATTTTATCTATAAATTATTTTACAATTTTAAATGGATTAACAAAAATTTTAAATTTTTCAGGATTTTCTGTATGGGTCGCTCCGATGACCCTAATGTGACACCCCAGATCGGATCGGGTCACCTGTATCAGTCTGAGTGTGTTACAAGTTTAATTATAAAATAAGTGCTCAAACTATATCGCTTTTCACGAATAGGTGCTTAAACTATTTTTTGAATCATCCAAGTGTCTAACGTTACAAACATTACCATTTCAGATGGCCAAACATTTACTCGACAACCTCCGTCATTTCCACTCTTTGTCGTTCACCTCTCATAGGTTGCATCGACAACCGCTCTTAGCCATTTCTCCTCTCCAAAAACAACTAAATAATCTAATGAATTTGGGATTAGGATAAGATATTTAGGGATTTAAGGGGATTGAAAAACGACAAGAGGGATGGTCGGCGATGAAGGACCGACGATGGGTGGACGGCCCTTTGACGATGCCAAAGGCTGCCGGTGATGGCTGACGACTATTGGTATGAGGTTGGAATAAAGAATTTTAGGGTTTTGGGATTCTTTTTGTAATTTCAAAAAATTATGGATTTTTTAAGTTAATAATATTTTTAAGTTTTTTTTAAATAAAAATTTTAAAATTATTTGAATGTGACTCGTGTCACTTAACGGAGATTTCTAACGGTCGTTACGGCCTAGACACCTAAAATAATAACTTTTGTAACGTTAGGCACATGATTCAAAAAATAGTTTAGGCACCTATTCGTGAAAATCGGTATAGTTTGGATACTTATTTTATAATTAAGTATTTATATTATAAAGGGATCAATCGGAGCCATCTGGGTCGGGTTGACCCAAACTAAATGAAAAGGTTCAAAGTTTAAAAAACTAAGGGTAATATTGAAACTCTAACATAGAGTTTCGAAATTCTCAAGGTAGATTATGTTGGGAGTTTTGATATTATGGACAAGTGTTTCCAATTTCGTATATAGAAAAAATCATGCTCTCCAATTTCGAGTTTCGAAAATTACTGGAAAAATCATCCAATGTATATATGAATTTTGAAGCAAGGCAGTGGATGTTCAACACGTAAATATTACTCTCATTCACGATGCACTTCAAAGTTTGATATCATATTTCAAGCAAGCAGGGAATTTGATCAATAAAACCAAGCAGGCTATGTAATGTTCAACTCATAAATATTAACTCCCAAATTCAAATTGTCAATTAAACCTAGCAGGGTATGTTCAATATTTAAAAGGTGTTGCATTGAAAATTTATATTTAATAATAAGAATATATATTCGCATCGAAAACAATGAAATAATTAATAAAAAATGAAATAATGAGTTCAAATGTACAATTATCCAGACTTAGGAACTTGCAAATATTTCGAAAGTTCTCCCAAGATGGAGCCATGTCAAATGAATGATACAACAAACAAGTATTTACTTTACAACAATGATGGCCGTTAGTACTAATAACATATTGTTATAATCAATCACCTCCGTGTCTCCTTCAGCACTTATGATCTAGGAGCAATGCGCGAGCACTTCTTTCGACCACTTTCGCCGAGCCTGCAAACACAATTCTCGAGAATCTCGTAGTCCTCCTCCCAGAATAACAGCGACGCCTTCTCCGGATTCTGCAATAGCATCTTTGAGGTAAGGAAACCGACAACTGTCCATGTCTGGTAAAACCGGGATTGCTTGCCTATGAATCTTCCGCTTCTTGTATCGTAGTATTCAGGCCACTGATCCACGGCTAGCCTTTCCTCTGCCCATGTAACCGCTCTTTGTGCCAACTCCGGTTTCCCCATTTTTATGCAGGCCAATGTAAAATGAAATGATAAAAGCAATCTATTGCTACGCGACATGAAAGATATGTAATTGAGATCATCATGAACGTGATAATCTTAAGAGGCATGGAGAAAACCATAATGCACCTGCCACAACAGTGTCGGCCATGATCCGCCGTTGTGATATGACCACGGGCTACAAACAAAGACCAGAGTCAGTTCCCGGGATAACTGTATTCATCAATTAGAGAAAACCATAATGCAATGAAAAGAGCCTCACGTATTCTTTGGGTCACTTCCGGTGATGATCCGCCGTTCGTCAGAATCAAGAGCAGGGTAAACAATCTTAAGAGGCATGTTAGCCACAAGATCATCCCATTTTTCCTCGATCAATTTCAAAACATCATTGTTTTGTTTCGAGGTTCCCTGAGAAGAAACAATGGTCCAAAGATTTCCGAGGGTGAAAAACCTGAAATCCATGTGAGCCGGCTGAGATCCAATCTACTAGCCATGAAGGAATCTGATCTGATCTGGATAGATGTTGAACTTGTTGATGGCGTCTGTCGAATATTCCTCTGTGTTGTAACGATATATCTCATTGATTTTCTTCACATCAACCCAGTAATACTCTCTGATATGAAACGAGAGTGCACCGAGTCGGTTGTTTATGGCAGCTACCAAGTTCTTGGTTGCATCGTTCACAATGAGCATCTCACGAAAGTAACGCAGTGCAGAATAGAATAATGCCTACAAGATCAGAATTCTTCGGGTTTAAACAAATAGACAAGTGAAGTGTTTATCATATATGTTAACAACAGCACCACGTAGTATGTTCCATGCCTCTTTCTCAATCTCAGACACCTCTCTCTCAGTCGTAGGCTCAGTCAAATCTGAGCCTTCTATATTATTTTTATTTACATCCGACCCCTTAACATTTTTACCAGTATCATCATCTTTAACTACTCCATTACCCTTCTCAATCTTCTCAATCACCAAAGGCTTTACATTCAACCCACCTTGAATGTAAATCCTCTCGAAGTTCTTGTAATTAACGTGAGGGGTTCAACGGATGTTGAACGGTTCCTAAAATCCGACGCTACTTTGGGAATTACTAAAACACCCCTCGTTCTACCTTTATCAACAAGGAAACTACCTCTAAATACCCTAAACTGACCCCATCCCGAATCGGACACACTAAAAGCCCTCCGCTTCGGATCAGCAACGCACTTATAACATACAATCTGAGACTTACTACGCTTACAAGAATGTAACCTACGGCAATCAACCGCCGCAGAAAGTGATTTTGACAAAATTACGGATACCTACACCGTTCATTTTCGCGGAAGAAAAACCGAAAATTGAAGAACTTTTGCAACTTATTACGAACCTACAACAAGGTTTCATGCTGGACATTCCAATACAAGTGCTAGACTTCATATTTAATCTTGTTTTCTCTAAATTCAACAATAAATTTCTATATATACACACAACTCTGTTAATCTTAAAAATTAAACAGAGAAACAAAGATGCCTAAAGCTATATTAAATGTAAATAAAATATAATAATAGACTAAAAATGCTTTTAAAAAATTGAATCTGGCAATGAATACTTACAGTTGAATGCTTTAAAGATTCACAGATTAGGAGATTTTGAAATCAAAGGCATTCCTTGGTAACAATAGTCATTATTATTATGAGTATGGGAAGTTGACCGAGCAGAGCAAGAGCGGGCATTGGCCAAATCATAAACGGATTGCATCGACTTGCGGGAATAAATGATAAGCCAACCTGGGAGTAAACGTTGTTCATGGACAAATACATTCCGGCGAAACCATATTTGAGACAGCAGCAACACAGAAAACGTGAAAACCTTAGTCTCCAGAAGTGCATGTAGAGAGGCTAGCCACGTACGACATGAATCAAAGTATCCAGAAGTTACAAAATTAGGGAGACCAGCCATGTTGAATATTGTCCCATCCTTACATAAGAGGATTGCAAATATGGGGCCATTTCTACCCCATATCTATGGGCAAATCGATCCAAATAGCTTAGGCGGACTAATTATTTAGCCTAACATGACACCAGACTTTTTATTTTGAAAACTACGACATTTGGTGTAGTGACTTGGAACTTGTCACGTGAGCATGATTAGTTCTAATAAATTGTATTTTTTATTTAAACTTGTCAATTTGACGTAACAAAATCTAATAAAAATATTATATTTTATTTGAACTCGTCACTTCGACGTAACTTGTTTAAATAAAAAAAATTATTTGGAAAAACTTGTCATGAGCATTTACAGTATATCCAAAATAATTTTGGAGATAGTCTAATGGGCTAGTTTTTTTACCCGCATAACCTAGTGGACCAAACAACCCATATCTATGTCACTCATCTCTAATAAATTGGGCCTTCAAATCCGTAGGCATTCATCTTTCTATATCCAATTTGATCTGGAATGAAAATGAAAATGAAAATGAAAAAACAGTTTGGATAAAAGCTAAAAGCCTAATGCAACTTGCAGATGAAGATAAATGTATAAGATTAATTTTGAATGAAATTAAAATATTGACGTTCAACGTCCATTTTCCCAAATCATTAGTTAATATTTCCCCCCTCAAAATATCAGTGTTACTTCTGCAAGAAGTCTGGGCATTTGAAGGCCGATTGTTGGAGAAGAGAAAAGAAAGCAAATTATGTAGAAGAAGAAGAAGAAATTGATCCATTCATGGCTTATCAAGGTGACACTATTGCTTCAACTATCATTTGGTTTTTGGACAACCATATATATTTTGATCACTATAGATAATAAATTTTAATTTAATCATTTTAAAAATTGTAAAATATAAGCTAAAATAATGATCGAATTATATTATAAAACATTTTAAAAATTTATAATTCATTTCTCTAGCCCTCAAGAAAATGTATTGGCTCTTCTCTTGTTTTTACGGATTAATCCTATATATAAACTATATTTTGTCACACCTATGATGAGAGTTGAGAGAGAACGAAAATATTTTTTATATAATATATTTTAAAAATTGCTTAAATAGTAATTATAGGCGGAGATTTAAGGCATTTGTATCAGTGTTGTGTTTGAATTTTAAGTTGTTGTTTTATTTAAATTAAAATTATGAGAAAGACAAAATTACCTTATAATAATATTCTTTAGGTTTAATGGGTAAAGGAGCTCCTACACTTTTTTCAAAAAAAAAATCAAATTGGTCTATCCCAAAAATACATATAATCATGTTCTTATACGTTAAAAATATATCAAATAAAATCATCGATTAACAAAATTATTTGATCATTCATGAGACAACTCAAGAAAAAAGTTTTAATATCGATATCAAAATAAAGTCGAAGTTTAGGAATGCATGAAAACTTATTATTATTGCAAAAAAGACATATTGAGGTTGAAAGTTACAACGTGTTGGAGAAAAAAGACACTGAATATCACAAGAGAAAATAATCAGAGAAATCTAAAAAAGTTAATGTAGTAAATGATTACGATGATGATGTTCTTATATTTACTTCTGAATTTGGAAAAAGACTTTATAACAAGCGATGAGTAAATTCTTAACTCTAACAGGATTTTCCTGTGAATCTTAATCGAAATTAAAATTACGATGTATGAAGTTATATTTATTTGTTTAAGAAATAATGCATCTTATAAGGTTGTAAGTATTGACACTATCAAGATTAAAATATTCGATAAGATCATTCGGACACTTGTTCATGTCAGGCATGCTCCAAATTTGAGAATAAATATGGTTTCACTAGGTACTTTAAATTTAAAATGGCATAAATTCTAATAAACATGGAGCTATGAAATTTTGCTGCAATTGCATTTTTATTATGATGAAAGGGTAGAAAAGACTGTCAAGTTTTATGTTGTAGGGTTTAACATATTTAGGCAATGTAGTTGACGTTTCCTCCTCATGGAAAATGGAGATGTTATTGGCGGATGAGTTTAATTTAATCGAGTAAATGAGGATTTCGTTTAAACAAGATAATCATAAGAATAATGATTCTAAAAAGGCGTAAAATAGATCAATTTCGTGGTCATAACAAATTCGAGAAGTATAAGAGAGTTTAATTTGCCATCATAACTAATAATGCCAAGAATAAAGTTGATTCTTTATATTGTTCTACTACCACAAACAAACCTAGAAAATAAATTAGACATCTATAGAAATTCAATAAGATTGATGTGTTATTGATGGTTAAAGATAAAATTATCGTTGATGATCAAGATCTTGTTAACGTGATATTACTCGTGAAGATATATTTTGAGCAAAATTAACACTTGTGATATTCTTGTTGGTGTAAAGAATAAGTTATCCCATGCATCCAAAGCATGACTTGGATTTGATGGACATTCAATATTTATTAATACTGTTAAAGAGAATGTTCCCAAGGTGAATACGTACCTTATTCGTCGAGTGAAGAGTTTATTTTTGCTGAGTTTGTAATTTTTTGTCAAATTTAGATTTTTTTTTTTATCTTGAATTCCTAACCCTTTCAGAGTTGTTGAAGTTATGATTTTTGGTTGAATATCAATAATTTTTTAATACAGTCTCAAAATTTGTTAGACTTTAATTAAAAATAAAAACCCCATTTTGAATAGATTTGTTGTTATGCAAGTTTTTTTATAATTAAATAATTGTTAGAAGCATGTATTATAGATCAGGGTTTGACGTACCTTGAATTTGGGGTCAGAATTTATGTTTAAATAGATTAAAATTTAAAATATAAGAAATATGGGGGTTATATTGTAAAATTCAGAAGTTTATGCACTTCTTAGCAAATTTAAAAGTTAGAGGAGTAATCTACAATCATTATAGTTTTGAGACTAAATTGATAAATCCATATTTTAAGATAAAATGATTATTGAACAAAATGTTAGGAATAGGAATACTTTTCGATATCTAATACTATCAATGAAACTAATGTTTAATAATTAAATTTATTTATTTTTTATATTTTTAATTAATTTCTTCAATATTGTTGACAGTTGAATGTTGACGTAACACCTAACATTGCAAGTGATACGGGGAAAAGGAAATTAGACTTTTCCTTTTCTATTGACCAAAGAAAAAAAATCACATTTCAATGACAGCCGTTAATAGAAAAAGATATAATTTAGTGCTTGAAATTGTAAGGTAGCTTTCCCACCACAATGCCTATGTATTTATACCATGAAACGTAGATCTCCACGTGGCTCCAACGCCGTTCTATTTTCAAGTATATCGTGGAGTTCAAAGACGAATACAAAATTTTATATTTATGGAGTAGACTTATAAAATTTTGAGTATAATAAAATTTATAAAATTTTAAGAAGAAAAAATATAATTTCACTAAAAATATTTTAAAAATTTTAAAAGACAACCTGCCCGTCTACCCGTTTAGGTCCATCTACGATGGTCTTCAGTTGCCAAATTATGGTCTTCGCATTGCTTTTGGGGTTTTCATCTTGGATTGTAAATGTCAAATAGTAAGCTCACAAATTGGCATTGCCCAAGTAATCCATGCCATGCATTCACATAATTTAACAACATTTAAGTTTAATTAATTTAGAATCCATCAAAAGACATTAATAATAAAAGGAAAGTATTAATTTTGTTAAAAATTCTAGACTTGAACAATTGTGTATGTAAAAATGTGTATATGTTGTTAATAAAAAAATATTATAAACATTTATTATCTTATGATAATCTCACATTAATAAAAAAATTAATTAATTTTAAAAATCGATATGATAAAACTTAACATTGTTATCAAGTATTATATTCTTGAAATGTTTTTTATTAATTTAATTTTGAAAGTTTTAATTCACTTTTGAAATATGTGAACAGATGAAAATATAGAAATTAAAGATATAATATATTTAATTTAAGGATACGAATTAAATAGTAATCTATATTATTTGTTTTAAGTTTTATTTTGTTAAGTTTTACTTTTTATATAATTTTATGTAAGTTAGTATATGTTCGGAACTTTTTTTTAGTTATTGATAATACACACACATCTTATAAACACAGTTACTTGAACTTAAGACTTCTATGGAGAAGAGAATAACACTCCCTTTTACTGAGATTGCTTGATGAGTACTTATATTAGTTAAATATTCAATTTACGGTCTAACCTTTCATAAGTTGTTCAAACAAGGTATAACCTCTCAAAACGGATGAATTAGGGTCTAACCTTTTAAAAGAGTCGAATAAGGGCCTAAAATTTTCAAAATAAGCTAAAATAGGCTTATTGAAAATGTTTCCAAATAAGGGCCTTCATTTTAGCATATTACACAATCCTTATTTGACTATACTTGAAAACACTAGACCTTAATTTGATTTTTTTAAAGTTTGGAGTCTTATTTGAGCAAATACGAAAATGTTAACCTTTTAGTCGATTATTTTGAAATTATATCAGCATATAAATGAACTCTAAAGATTTGTCCTTACGTGAACATTTAACCTTTTGTTTCTTTATATTTGTGAAAGTATTTAACGTGTGAATGGAATTTTAACTTTCGGGCGCGCCAATGCAAAGCCTTTGTACGCTTAATGGGATGAAGGGAACAAATCACTTTTTCCGTACGACGCCAAACTATTAAAAAAACCAAGTTAATGGACTTCGCCATTGTACTTTAATTTATTTTCACTTGAATCACGTTCCACCACGCCTCCTCTAAGTTCTATTTATTAATAAATAATTTAACAATAATCTTTGTTTTTAAGCTCAAATTACGATTTTGATCCCTATACTAAACTTAAATTTGGCTTTTTCAATCATTATACATAAATTTGGCCTACTTAACCCATATATTTTTATAATATCATTAGTTAATTCAATAGTTAACATATTAACTATTTTGATTTTTTAATAGTCTGAGAGTGATTATATGATAATATTTGTTTAAAATATTTTTTAATTATTTCCAGCACCAATCCATTATGCAGATACAACTACTCGAACTCAGTATCTCTAAGGAGAATATCACTCCCTTTTATCATTAAAATCGCTTTATAGGTTTGAAAATTATGATTAAAATGTTCATATATTTTATAAAAAGGTCTTGTAACTTATTTTACATAAATACGTACGTACTCTCCTTTTGTGTTGAAAGGGTAATTTTTAGAGAGAAAAATCAAGTAATGTTTTAACATGTTAATTATTCAAAATAACTAATGAAGCTATAAACATATTCAAAATAAAGTATAGGGGTTCAAACTTTAAATTTGAGTATAACATAGGGATCAAAACTAAATTAGATCTTTCGTAATAACCTAATTCTAGAAGTAGTTTATGGTTCATGCCCCATGGACAACTATAAGCTCTCATATTATAATCATAATGCAAAGTCTTATGATAATTATAACTCATAATATAAAAAAAACATATGGTGGAACCAATTATTCGCATCTACCCATTATTTAACTAATTTTCTAAAACAGTATTCTATAAATCCAAAAAGAAGAAGTGAAAATCAATGTCAATATCAATGAATAGGATTAAATTTTAAAGAGCATTAAATTAAGCTCTCTCCCCTTCTCAAGTAGCAACAAAATATAAACTAATCAAGTGCTCATCCACAATTAGACTCTAATTCTATGTGTGTTCCAAAATATTATTATTATTATTCTATTTTCTGTTTTTTCTCCATTTTCATTAGTGTATTTGAAGATAGTTTCTCACATGTTGAAATTGAATTGCTGTTGTAAGAAGTAAAAATCCTCAGCGTTGAAG
This sequence comes from Hibiscus syriacus, assembly GCF_006381635.1. NCBI lineage: Eukaryota > Viridiplantae > Streptophyta > Magnoliopsida > Malvales > Malvaceae > Hibiscus > Hibiscus syriacus. The sequence continues at coordinate 100,457 of NW_024063360.1, read as the reverse complement.
AGATTGTCTAGCCAAGGGTTGTTTTGCTCCAAGGATTGAACATCCATGACATGGTTGTAGTAAATACCAGACAACTCTTGTGTAGGGTTGTTAATGGAGGTGTTGGTGGTGGTGGTGTAATGATCGGAGAAATCGGAAAATTGTGAAACTTGAGTCCCGAAGGAGTCCGATGAGGCTACGGTGGTGCTCGAATTCTCTAGGGCGTAACTTGATGAGGTCACTTGTGCTCCCCCAAGCTGATCATCGCCGAAAACGGAAGTGAAGGTGGTGGTAGTGGATGTGGCGGGGACGTTGGCGGTGGTGGAGGCTGAGGCTGCGGCGGCGGCTTGAATTCTTTCGACTAACCTAGGCATCCAAAGGTAACGCATGGTGTCCTTGAATTGCTTGCTGTTCACGTCACACTTGAGTTGCTTAGCATGTTTCTGGACACGAGTTCTCCAGTAGTTCTTGATCTCATTATCGGTTCTTCCAGGCAAATGTTGGGCGATTTTGGACCATCTACAGAAAACAAAAAAAAGGGTACACCATGAAAATCAACCTCACTAAACAAAAACCATGAATCAATGGACAAATTTTAGGTCAAAAAACCTGTTTCCCCAACGAGAGTGAAGCTCAAGAATCAAGAGCTGCTCTTCAAGAGTGATGTTCCCTCGTCGAACGTCTGGTCGGAGATAATTCAACCACCTCAATCGGCAACTTTTGCCTGTCCTTTTGAGACCAGCACAACGAGCAAGAGAGTTCCATCGACCTTCGCCGTGTGTGGCAATGTATTCGATGAGCTTGAAGTCTTCTTCCACCGTCCAAGGCCCTCTTCTCAACTCCATATGATCATCTTCATTAATATGATGAACACAATCCCTGGCCTTGACATCCATTTTCTTTTTGTTTAAAAATGGATTGAATTTGAATGAAAAATAGACAAAAGCTTTTGTTAAGGAGATGTATAGAGGAGGAAGATGAACAGAGAGAGACGGCAAGAGAAGGGGGATTTGTTTCCGATGTGGGAAGAAAGACAAGTGGGGATTTTATAGAAGAGATAGATAGGGTTGAAAATGGAGGGGAGCACAGCCGCAATAGGGACTTGGGTTTTTATTATTTTATTAATTAACAACTACCCCCCCCCCCCAGTGCAATCTAATTATACGCTGCAACACACACCCTTCTAAACTTTGACTCTTTGACTTTTTTTTAGTTTCTCTATGTATCATTTTTTTATTTTTATATATTTTTAGTAAAAATATTATTTTACGAGTAAAAATAGATTATCATTTATTTTCATTCATCTAACTATTTTGCATAAAACTAAAAGTTTTACGCTATATGTAAGTGGATCCTAATTCTTTTCGAGGCAAGATTCGTTCATGCAGTGTAAAACCCTTTAATTTTATAGATTTTTAAAATCATTTGATGAGTGAAAATAGATAAAAGATTAATAATAGAAAATGATATGATATTCATTGAACTCAACCGTTACTCAAATAACCCTAAAAGTATATATTAATAAAAATATGTTTCATATCAACATGATAAAGATATCAGATTGTTTTAAAAATTTAATGACATTAGTAAATTTAATGCTTATATTATTAAAATATTAGTAATAAAAAAGCTTATATAAATACTTAAAGTTCAATTTTATTTTAATGTAAGAAGGATTAGGTCGGCTTTAGCAATATTTAAATTTCAAGATATATCAGCACTTAGTTTTCCCACTTGGTTGTTAATTTATTGATTAGCGCTTAACTTGCCCTGTTTTCAAAGGCACTTGAATCGGTTAAACGAGCACGAGCTTGAAATATCATTTAATTATGTGAACTAATATAATGCGAAATTGGGGAAATTATGTACCACCACCACAAATTAAATTAACAAAAATATCTATGGATTAAAATTATTATTTTTAAAATAAAAATCAATATTCAATTAAAAAGATTAATTTAATGGAATTAAGAGATGATACCCATGATGGACAATTAACAGAAGATGTAAATGCCACCCATAAGTTTTCTTCTTCTTCTATTTTAGTATTATTATTATCGGAAAATGCTTTTTAAAATAAATATTTTATTTGATGGGGTTGTGGTATTTGAACTTGAACCGAGTACGGCGTGAGGGGAGAGTGTACTAATTAGGGAGGAACTATCAACTGTTAATTTAATACACAATTAATAAATCAGCAGCAATATTTAATGTATATTTATATTTTAGTACAAAATTAACCTTCAAACTTAATCACCCTTATCTTTATAGAATTTGATTAGAATGTGTATTTGAACCGAACCGATGGATTTCGGGTTTATTAAATTTTATAAGGTTATTTTTTTCTTTTTCTTTAAAGTAGGTTTACGTCGAGTTCAAGTTTAAGGTGAAAATATCTTATTCGATCTAAGAATAATAATATAATTAATCTTAAAGATAATTATTGTAATACTCATATATTTATATTTTTGGAATTAGATTTCTATTTTATCTAATAAAAAGGATATACATATATATATATAAGGTTATATTTGTGTGTTGAGTCGGGCACAAATGAGGATACAAGTGTTGGTATATGTTTTTACCTGAAAAATCGGATCAGATTTCGAGTTAGTGGAGCTTTCTTAAACTCGAATCGAGTTATTGATAGAGGGGTCTTATACTCATAGGATTTAGATGTACAAAAACTTGGTTCGACCTGATTTATAATCATCCCTAGGATTGGGACTTGGCGTAACACCCTAAACCAGTACGACACACAATCAATCGATCAGAATGCCACACGGAACTACCGGAGTGGCTAACCAAATTTTTCTTTTTAATTTTTTTTTGTTTTAAAAATGACAATTTGTAACCACTAATGCTAAAATAAATCAACTACAATTTAAATAAAATAGTTTACCTTAGGAGCTCCCAAAATAATATTTAAATCATACAAACCATAGTTTAAAATGAGTTACGACTCATACAAAATATATAAATCGGGGTTTACAATTATACATGCACTCTAAATATGAACTCGAGACGTACTTTGCACTATCTGGGTCAGGATCACTACTGTCAAAAAGTCCTTGGACTGCTCCTCGACTAACCTGTGTAAGGAAACAAATTCCAAACGTTGAGCTAACTAGCCCAGTGCTACACTGACAACTAAGCCATACTAAAAGTGTTCATGACAACTAAGTATATTGCACTCTCTAATCTATGGTAGACATCATGGTGCGACTGAGGGTTTTGCATCTCGGAGCTCACACACCCCTCTAGTCTACTGAGGCTGGTTGCCTGAAATCTCTGCATCAGTCAACCCCCTCGACTAGTCGTCTCCTTGAGTGTAGGTCCTTGCGCCCAAGCTAGTTAGCTTTAAGTGCCTCGCACACTACCTAAGGATATGTCTGGAAGAATCTATACTTTCAATAATGCTAGCATTTTCTAGAGGAACTCAGGTTTCCTGATCGTTTCCCGAGCATCATCCAAGGATATTTTTATGTCATCCTAATTGATCTCGTTTCTAAGTACAATTAATATCATTAATATTCTCACTTGTAGTCTTATTTGATGATATAATAAAGTGTTGGGGTACCTCGAGTTTAATTCTCTTAAAAATTGACATTTTTACCCAAAACATACTGAAAGTATCGATACTAACCCAAGAGTATTGATACTCCTGCAAAAGTTTCGATAATTTATGTAAGTATCGATACTTTTAAACATTCTATTCTGCCCAATTTTAAAACTTTATGGGAGTTTCGAAAATATGACCCAAAGTTTCGATACTCTTGCCAAAGAAACTCACGAATTTTCCAAAAATAAAGAACAAATATTATCCCAATAATATTGATACTCTATCTGCAGAAGTCATAAAACACATACTAAAATTCTATATTTTAATCTCAAAGACCTTAGTGAGGTCTCGAAACATGTTTAAAGTTTTATTTGATCAACAAGGGTCATAATAGAGGCTTTAAACACATTTATAACTTTAAAAACAAGAATTTCACCTTGAAAATGTTTATCCTGCTCAACTAAACCATTTAAACTATTTTGAACTTCTTTGACTCACTAAGAGTATAGAAGAGATGTAAAGGTGTTACCTCGCTTATTTGGTGGCTAGAACTCTCCTCAACTCAACCAATGCTCAACTTTTATTTGCCTTTTGATTTGGAACTCTCTCCCCACATCCTTCACTGAACAAGGTAAGAAAAAGAATTACTAATCCATCTAAAGGTTGAATACATTCTAAATAACTCCCTAATATCCAAAACATAGCTAGAATCCATAGATTCTCACAAACCTTTCAGAACCCATTTTTTCTCTATGGATAAAAACTAGTGAAATGAGCTTAAAATGAATTTTGAAGGGTGAGGGTTAATAATCTTACCTTTGCTTGACCCAAACTAAACTTGAAGTCCTAAATCCTTCAACTTGAAGATGAGTGAAGAAAAGAGAAAAAATGGAAGAAGAATGTGAGTGTTTGGTGGGAAATTGGGAGTTGTTCATGTATATCTCGTAAAAATAGGGAAGTTTTCAGCCTTTGAAATAAGAATTAGGTAAATTGCACTTTTAGTCACTCTATTTTCTAATTCATAAGACATTCATCTCTTACCAACTAACTCTTAGGCCCAACTCAAGCCCAATAACACTAAACTGCGTCCAACTATTTTATAAGGTCAAATTAGATCATTGGATTGATTTTGAGTCGAGTAGATCTTAAATTAATTAACCTGAATTACAAAACTTTCAATTCATTTTGAATGGCTTTGGGTTTGAGTTATTTTAAGTTTGAACTATTTAGATTTAGAGACAATTACGCTTAAAGGACAAATTTTTTAATTGAGTTATTCTGCATTTAGATTTTTTTAAATTCTAATAATTTTAAGTTTGAAATTTTGAATATAAATTAATTTAAATTTCATAAATTTCTTGACCTTTTATGAATAAATCAGATTATACAAAATTGTATTCCTATTGGTCGGAGCAAAATTTTGAATTGGAAACAAAATCAACAATTCCAACTATTTGCGTACATTCTCTCTCGTTTAATTGGATGATAAATGTGAGATGGACCAAGTCAAAAAGCCATTGACAACTACCTTAGATAGACAGTCCACACAAAAAAAATCGAAATTCAAATCACTATTTGCTAACTTCATCAACTTGAATGAAATGCTTAACATGGTCATACTAAATTACTATAATTTTCAATGCATTGAAATTTATTAAAATAATATATTATTATAAAATATATATACAAGTATATAGTTGAACATATTAAATTACTATAAAATATAATATTAATAATCTACATACTTTATAAACGTAACCATTCGAATTTAAGACCTCTAGACAAAATAATATCTCTTTAACTATTTAAAATATATAATTTTTTTTTTAAAATACGATCATCATTAACACTTCTCGATAAGTTTTTGTATTAACACTAGATATAAAAATTAATATATAGATAGATAGAAGCATGAATCCGTTGGCTTTAAAGGGAAAAATAGTACTAGAAACATTAGGATTGTAGATTAAGACAAAAAGGGGAAAAATCATTACATGACCATCACGTGCTATATATATAAACGTGTGTAATTATAGGGAATTATATTATATATGCACATGCTTTAGCTAAGATCCTTGTATATTACATTATATTATATATAGAAATAAAAAAACTCGAAGTGAAGGAATATCGTTTTGTCTCTTATTGTAGGGGACACGTCTTTGTGCTTCCAAATGTTTATTGGTCGGAGGATATATATAATTATGTTTTCCTTTTCTTTTTTAAGGAATTTTTGGACGGTGTTTATATATTCTTATGCTTCACCATAATTATTGGTTTGGTTGCATCTATTTATTGTTAAAAAATAAATCGTTTTCTGTTTTTCGGGATTGTTTCATGATTTATGTTTGTGGTTGTCTTTCTCTATAATATTATTTATCCTTTCATTAGGAGTGTGATGTGTTCACAATTAGGGATGATTATGAGACAAATTTTAGGTCGATTAGATTTAATTTGATAAGTATATTCTCTTTATTTTAAATTTTATCCGACACGAATTTGAAAAGATTTTATTTGATCTAAAATTCGACTCAAATTTAAAGAAAAAAAATTTACATCAGACCAAATACAAATAAAAAAAATTATGTTACTATATAAAATATAAACACGAATAAAATCAAAACTCGTCAAATTCGAATAAAACAATTATCCTACTCCCAACTACACCCAACAATTCTTGTTAAAATGAAAATCAACGTGACTTTCAATTTTCACTTTAGTTGAAATATGTCAGTCTTGTATAATCCTTTCTTTTAAAAGTTTACGATCACAATTACAATGATTTATATAACAACAATTTGAATTAATCAATATAACCTATAAATAAAATTTAAATTACTGTAGATACACTTAATTATTATAAAGCACAAATAAATAAATTGATAATTAAATATATTTAATGTTAAATCAAAATAAATAAATAATTTAAACTCGACATGTAATTTACATAAAGTGGAACTCCAACATCGAAATCTCAACATTATTAATGTCTCAACCTTACCACCAAAATCATGTGAAATCTTGAACTTTACTAAATAAAAATAAGAATAATTCCAAGTTCTTCTATACTCTGAAATTATACAAACTCTGATTATATTCCAAGTCTATCAGATCAGCTTACTAAGTAAGGTGCAAAGTTCTATGTGTGTTTTTTTCATTCAAAAGATTGAAACTTAAAAATTGTACTTAAAATATATTCGAGTCCTTACAATTCGACCGATAAACGTTAATAAATGATAGTGATTTATTTTTATTATGGTATAGTACACAAATGGTTTCCCGATTATAAGCCCCATTATAATGTGTTACTTTGTTGAGTTCCCAACAATTAAAAGTGACAAAATGGTCCCCTGACTATATGAGATTGCTTTGATGAGTCTCTTGACTATTAAAAGTTACAAATGATCATACGATTATTCATATGTTCAAAACTCGTCATTGTTCGTTAAAAAATTAACAGTCGTCTGAGCTGGACGTTAACCTGTTGACTGAGATATGATAGTCTTTTGAGATTTTAGGATTGGATTTTATCATATTACAGTTAACGTCCAGCTTAGACTGCAGTCGATTTTTAATGGGAAATGATAAGTTTGGAGCATATAAATAATTGAGTGATCATTTTGTAACTTTTAATAGTCGAGGGACTCAACAAAGCAACATCATATAGTTGAGGAATCATTTTATAACTTTTAATAGTCAAGAGACTTAACAAAACATCATCCTATAATCAGGGACCATTTGTGTATTTTACCCTTTTTATTATATATAGCCTTTTATCATCAATCATCATTCCCCACTACATAAGATATTGTGGCCTATAATAAGAACTAATGCTATGGATAGAATATGTTTTTCCCAAGCTTTAATCACTGATTAATAGTTAAAGAAATAAATAAGTTGGTAGTTATGTTATATAGCATCCTTAATATACGGCTAAAGAAATGCCTTATCGGAAATGTTAATATATTTTTAACATTTTCGGTAAAATGCTACCTAAAACATTATTATTTTTATCGAAAATGTTAATTTTGCTAACTAATTTCAGGTAGAAAAAATAACATCTTAGGTAACGCTTAATATTGACATTTCCGATAGAAAAAATAATGTTTTAGGTAGCGTTTTACCGGAAATGTTAAACATTTTAGGTGGCGCCCAATATTAACATTTTCGTTAGAAAAAATAATGTTTTAGGGCACGTTTTTTCTTAGCAGTATATTAAGGGGAAAGTAAAGATAACCAAAAGAAAGAATTGAGAATGTACTAATTAAGTATTAAAACAAAATAGGATTTAATTCTTGGAAAGCAATGTGTTGATAGATTCCAAGAGCTTAAAGGTTTTGTTAATTATTAATTAATTGATAATTGAATTGTTTACACATGGAAGAATAAATTCATTACAATTCAGTGGTGAGCCACAACATGGTGAAGGTGGGCATGTGCTAACCCTAAAATCCAAATTTCTTCGATCAATTATTTATTCTGTTGATGGTGCTCACCCCGAAATTTTTCTTGCCCATCCCGAAATCTGAATTTTCTTATATTAGTCACTTATTTTATGGATAGCGCCCACCATGAAATTTTATTTGTACTCATCCCATTTAAAAATTTTATATCGTTGTCATATGTGTACCCATCCTGCAAAAAATATTTCTAGATCCGCTACTGTTTCAATTGTACATCTAATTCATTCTTAATTTTAGTTAGGATTGGATATGGATACATTTTAGTATTAGTATATTAATTTGATGTACATGTATCATTATAATTGTGACTAAATATTATTACCTCCGTCCCAATATGACTATCCCTTATTGATTATTTTTTGGTCAAATTTTTTTAATTTTGACTCTTTATTATTTAAAATTTATTATTCATAAAAATATAAAAAAATATATTTAAAAAACTTTCAATCAAATAGTTTTGAAATATGTATTTTATAAAACATAATATTTTTAAAATATTTAAAATAATTGTGATCAAAATTTAAAAATTTAATTTTTTAAAAGTCAATAAAAAACAATTTTAATGAAATAGAGGGAATATATATATTATGTTAGAACATATATAAAAATGATAATGAATCGAATAGTGTTAAGGGACGGTCGTATTTATAAAAAAAATTAAATTTCTAAATAAAAGTAACATTGACAAAATTTACATTCCCAAGTGGATAGACCTTAATTTTCAATACATGGGACAGACCTATAATTTTGAAGTTCAAATTCTTAAATGTTAAACATATAAGTCAATATTTTTGTCAAAATATCGACTTTTAAAATATTTATACATGTATTTTTAATTAATTTTATTGCAAGATAAACTAAATAATTTACAATATCTATGGAATTAAGAAGAATATTAATTAATTAAAAATTGAGTTATTGAAAGTGACAAGCAAAGCCATCGTTTTCTTGGCTTTTTTTGTCAAAAAGCTAACCCGGGTTTTCTGGGTGAGCTGACAATTCGTGTGCATAAACAGAAGTCACTTAATCTCTCCATTATTGTTCTTTACCATTAAATATTAACAAGGTTATATTCTTGTTTTGGTCCCTATACTATATAATATTTTTTGAATTTGATCCTTTTGTTTTACTATATCATATTATGATCCATCTACTTTCATAAAGTTTACATTTAAACTTTTTCTTGGATTAAGTGGTTTGATTATATATACATATTAATAACAATATTTAAACATTCAATTGGCATATGACCTTCTTATTACACAGTTTTATTGTGGATTGAACCAAGGACTTTAAAAGAAAGGGTGTGGAGTCTATTAGTCTAACTACTAGGCTAAATAAAAATTTTGTTATATTTTGAAAACAATAATATTTAAATTAAACTTTAAAATATAAATTAATTTCATTTATATTATGTAAATATATTAATCATGACATATATATTTATAGATGGATAATGTCAAAAAAATGTCTCTAACATTTGATTAAATAATTATTTTATCCTTTGTTTTTTTGGAGCACTTTGACCTCGAACGTTTTATTTTAAGGCAAAATGACCCCTTGTTGAATACAAATTACTAGTTTACTAACATTAAATGTTCTTCAGTGCTGTGGCAAGACCTATGTGTTCAAAGTGACAACGTGACACATGTCACATTATCACTTTGGACACATTTCACTTGTTACGTCACCACTCATGTACAAGCAGTATGTGCCTAATCACCACTTTAAACATATAATATATGCAATGTCACCACTCATATACATATGGTATTGGCACATCATCACTTTGAATATGAACCATGTGTTATGACATCACTTTGAACGTATGACAAGTGACATGTCATCACTCATGCACATATGACATATGAAATATGTCACATCAATACTTTAGACACATAGATCTTGTCATGTCAACGAAGAGTATTAACAATTAGTCAACTAGCGGTTTTTATCTAGCTATGGGTCATTTCACTCTAAAATAAAATGTTAGAGACTAAAAAGCTAAAAAAGAAATAAGCACTAAAGTGAATATTTAGTCAACGTTAGGTGCATTTTTTATTATATCATTTATAAAATAAGAGTTAATTGCATCATATATCCATAAACTATAATTCTCATTTTAAATTGGTCCTTAAAATTTTAAATATTTCAATTTCATCCTAAATTATGACTCTCATTCTAAATTAGTCCTTAAACTTTTGAATATTCTAATTTCATCCATAAAGTATGACTCTCTTTCTAAATTGGTCCCCAAACTTTTGAGTCTTCCAATTTCATCCTCAAATTCATCTAAATATGCAATTAATTTCAACCATAGTGTACATAATTTTTTTTTCAAACATATAATAATATAACTTGGCCTAATGATTTCATTAATAAGGGATCTAATTAGTATATACATATAGTTTGTGCTAAAATTGGAATGTTCAAAAAGTTTAGGGACCAATTTAGAATAAAGTCATAGTTTAGGGATGAAATTGAAATGTTCAAAACTTTATGGACTAATTTAGAATGATAATCATAATTTAGGAATTGAATTGAAATATTTAAAAGTTTAGGGACTAATTTAAAATGATGTCATACTTTGAGCATATGTAATGCAATTAACTCATAAAATAATATAACCCTCCGTCCTACTAAAACATTCCCTTATTTACTTTTCAAAAGTCAAAATTTTAAAACTTTGACCGTAATTATTTTAAATATTAAAAAATTAAATTTTATAAAATACACATTTCAAAACTAATTGAAGGTTTTTAAAATATAAATTTTAATATTTTTATCAATAATTAAATGATAAAGAGTCAAAGTTCAAAAAAACAGACTAAAAAAGAGTCAATAGTGGACAGTTTAAGGAGGACAAAGGTAGTAACAATGAGGCTTAATTAGACCCAAATGTGTTTTTTAATAAATAAATAAATAATATCCTCAGTTCTCAATGTGAAGCGTCTTAATTTGACCCATATGTAATTTTTAATCTTGAATTCTAATTCTCTCAATCTCTTTGACTCTAAAGGCACGCGTATACGTATTTTCCCACAAAAAGTATAGTTTACGTCTGGTATAAAAGTTTTATCCCTTGTTGATGAGTGTATAAATTTCCCGATAAATATTGAAAAATAAGGATTTGAATATCAATCCATTGTATTTATAGTAATACATGTGCACATCACCAAATAATTTCCTAGGAAGGCTGGTCGTCCAATTATATAGTTAGATATAATGCCATAAAAATTCAGAAAATGGATCCCTAACCATATTATATATCAACTAATTAAGTAGAAAATAACATCTTTTAAGTCCCGAATTATAAGATAGTTGCATTTAATTATATTCCAATTCGTGATCTTTTAAGAATATTATTCGAATTAAAACTCAGTTTATAAGTGAAGGAAAAATGTGATCATGCTGATTCGATATTGACTCAAATTCTGATTGATAATTAAGTTAGATTTTATTATAATTTTAGTATTTAAATATTATTTGGTAATTAAGTTTATTTAATAAGTAAATATTTAATTTAGACAATAAATCTTATGAAATTAAGTTTTTTGATGATTAAATATTTTAACTCGTAAATATGAAATATATCTTAATCTTTATTAGTATGAGAGAGAATTATTTTAAATAGATATAATACTTTTGTAGTCTTGTAATTTTCGGGGTTTATATAATAGAGATGATTTTTCTAGAAATATTAGGAGAGTGATTTGTAATTTTTGAGATTTAGTATAAATATCTGATTTTAGGATACACGGAATATCATGTATTTGTAATCTATACGTTTATAATATATTACTATTATTTTCATCCATGAAGATAAGAAAGATCAAATCATATTAAATCTTTGGTTGTCACACATTCTTATTTCATGTTAATTTCACATTATCTGTTTTCAACTCCTAAATTCTAACCATGCATAGCTAGGGATTAAATAAGATTTGTTGCCAAAGGGTTTTAAATATACAATTTGCAAACAAACACATATCTTGTGGGAAATAAACACAGGCTTAATGAAACACCAAAACAAAAACAAATGATGAAATTAATTACAAGACATAGGCAGCACACGTGATGCTTTTGTCTGTTCTGTTAGAAGCTAAAGATTAATGGAACTAAGAAAAGCCGCCAAAGCAGCAAAGAAAAAGACGAGCACCAAATGTCTCATCTTTGCAATGCACGCTGCATTAATAAAAGGCTTTTTTTTTCATTAAATAAACATCATTAAACCATCTTTTAAAATGTCTTTGTTTCCCTACAGCGTTTCCCCATTTGTCATTAAGTATACGCAACCTTTTTTCAGGGGTTATTTTCACACTGTTGCATGGTGGTGGTGGGAGATCGGATAGGCTGGATGATGTGGCGGCACCACGTGTTGTTGTGGTTGATGGTGTGCGCTGTTCTTTTCATTAGAGATTGAAGGACAGTTGGGACCAAATCCCCCACTTTTTAAGGGTAGGTGACCTTTCAAGAGGAGATAGGGGTACAATGAACACCCCAAATCCAAGATTTTTTTACTTTTGATTGGATAACACATCCAATTATTTGAAGATAGCTGGAGACTAGAGACGTCTTTTTTACAATTATATGAGTTTCAATTCAATCTGGTCTTATATATATATGAGCTTTAATTAGATTAGGTTTTAAAACAATAATATTGGGTTGGGTCGAGTTTAAATTTAGAATGAAAAGTACTCAATTCAATTCGAGAATAATAATATAATTAATCTTTATATATCGATTAATAATAGTTAATATCCCTCTCAGTATTTTTTTAATTAGGTCCCTATTTTCATAATAAAAATAGAATAATATGTATATATATAGTATCAGACCGAGTTTCATGAGTTTTATCCTAAAATTGGGTTGGGTTTCAGGTCAAGTGGAGCTTCAATAAATCTTGGTTAGGTCGGATGAAGAGGTGTTATATCAAGTTCCAATGGTCTGAAAACCTGGCCTAACCAAACTCAAAACCATCCTTAATTCCAACCCTAAATTAAGAGACATCAATACCATTTAACTAGGAGACAATAAAATTATCGGTTAATCATATTCCAATTGTACCAGTCTCTCAACTATTAAAAATTATAAAATAATCATTCGATTATTCTTATGTTTTAAACTCATCATTTTTTGTTAAAAAATTGACGGTAGTATGAGCTGGACGTTAATCTGCTGACTAAGATATGATAAAATCTGATCTTAGAATATCAAATGACTATCATATTCAATCAACATATTAACGTCCAACTCAGACTTTCGTCAATTTTCTTCAACGAAAAAGGATAAATTTGGAATATATAAATAATCGGGTGACAATTTTATAACTTCTAAAAATCAAGGGACTCAACAAAATAACACCTTATGATCAGGACCCTTTGTATACTTTACCCTATTTTTAAATTATTCATGTAGTATGTATACAAATATATGAAGTTTCATTAATGTGTATTAAATGTACTTCCCGTTAATTTTAAATCTACGTTTAATATAAAAGCTCATTGGCGGATGTAAATGGGTATAAGGTGGGTACATAACCACTCTAAAATTGAAAATTTTAACGTTACTTGTTCATTTCATTGGTAGTGTTCATTTATAAATTTTATTTATGTATATTTTATACAAAAAATTTACGTTATTAATTTATATGTTCATCCTAAATAAAAATGGATTTATTATTGTGATAATTGATGATAAAAATATTAATTAAAAGTTTTTAAAAATTTAATAGGATAATTAAGAGTATTTAGAACAAATAAAATACTTTATAATCACTTTTAACTATAAAAAAAAAGCAAATAGGCCAAGTAAGAGCTAACAAGACGTAAAATTGGTAATGATTTGCGTTTCTTTTTTTTTTTCTGATCAATTAAGGTTTTTTTTTTCAAAGCAATGTGCGAAGATACGAGAATCCATTTGTAAACCGCCCCATAAAGTGATATAGGTAAGTCTTCATGTGGAAAAAATTGACCATAATCTCTTACCTTTGAAAATTATCATTCTTTTTCATTGGGTCATTTAGGACATATGTCTAAGAGGTGACCTATAATGGGATAATATTATAACCCTATTTTCAAAGCAATGTGTGAAGATACGAGTTCTTTACTTGCATGATTGTAAAAGAAGGTTGACCATGATGAAGTTGACATATGATTGATAATGGAGATGCAACTATAGTTGCTATACGCAAATATCTATGTACATATATTTATAAATTTTTTTTTAATAGTTTAGGATGATTACGATATAATATCTGTTTAATTTTTTTAATTAATTGACAACGTATACACCATGTAGACGTAACTACTCAAACCCAAGACCTCTAGAGAGAATATCATTCGCTTGTACCATTAAGACAATTTGATGTGTTCTATTTAGTTGAATATTGTTGGAAAAAGAATGAATTTAATTGATATATTTAATATTTATATTAAATTCATAGTCCGTTTGACTAGTACAAATTAAAAGATAATTTTAATTTGAATATTACTAAGATAATTACTCTTTGAATATGTCAATTTAAAAAGGTATGTGTTATCTTTTTAACTTTGAATATTAAAGATAATTATATATTTTTGTATATTTCAAATTAAAATAATATCTATTTAAGTTTAAATGGTGAAAGGAGTCTATCTTTTGAATATTTCAAATTAAAAGATATTATTATCTGTTTAATGTTGAATATTAAAAGATATCTGGTTGGATTAAATCTCTTTTGAAAATCCCAAGTTACAAGTTTTTCATGAACTTCTCTTATCTTGAAAAAGTTCTCTTCAACTAGTTTTCTGGTGATAGTCGAAGGTAATGATAGTTTGTAATCTCTACTATAGTTGATCATCTAATTGTTGTATCCTGAGAGACAGATGACCAACGAACTCGAGCACCAAAGGAGTGGCCTAAAATATATCCTAAGGAAACTTTGTAATGACATGTCTCAACTGATTCGGATCTCAACTTATCAAAATAAAAAGAGTATTTTTCTTTCTATTTAATTTTGATTTACTTAACGAAGTTTAACTTCTTTATTTAATTTTCTCAGGTTTGATTTCGTCTCAGATTGTTACTTCGGTCAATAATTTTAAGACAATAAACTCGTTCATTCTCTTTAATTTTTACAATGATATTATTACCATTACCATTGAAGATACTAATTTTTTACCCATATTGATTTATTATTATTATTTTTATTATTATTATTATTATCATTATTATTATTATTATTATTATTATTATTATTATCATTATTATTATTATTATTATTAAATATTAAATGCATATATAAATAATAATAAAAAAATATATATACAAGCCCAATCGACCGGCCCAATTACAATGGCCCAAATACAGAAGCCCAATAAAACCCTAAACCAGATTAGGGTTTCCCTCTACCCAGCCACCTCAGCTTGCTGTCGTTGGATCTGGCATGATCCAACGGTCCAAGAACCTCCAGATGCAAACCCTAGGGTATGATACCCTAGGGCCACGCGGCCGCCGCTGCTGCTCTCGCCGTCTCCACCGCTGCCACGTCCCAACCGAAGGCTCCAGAAGCTCCAACGCCAGCCGTCCACGCCATGGCTATGGGGTGAGTCACCACTGGTAGTCCGGTGACTCACCGAAGGGTAGTCTATTACCCGGTCCGATGACCACACCGGTGATGGCTATAAAGCCATCACCCCATCTGCGAGCAAAAAAGAGAACAGACAGAGACGGAGAGAAAAACAGAGAAACAAGATACTAAAAAAAAACTACTACCAACGATCTCAGCAGCAAAGAAACAGAAAAGAAAGAAAAAGAAAGAAGAGAAACTTACCGAGGAAGCCCCGACCACCGGACCTCACCAAAACCTTCGAAAAACCGAAGGTATATTTCTTAGATTTGCTCCGATCGGGAGTCGTTTAAAGGAAAAAGTCATCGGGACCGTCATTAGGACGGTCCGATCTATGTTTTAGTATATAAAAAAAATTTCCGGCCACCGAAGGCGGTGGCCGGCGGCGGTGGCTGGCGGCGGACGAACACCGGCAGACGGATGCCGGCCGTCTGGCTTCTCTCTATTTTAGAGAGAAGCGAGAGAAAAATTCTCTCTCTCAGAGAAGAAGAGAGAGAGAGAGGAAAAATAGAGAAATGAAGCTGGCCCTTCGGGCCAGCCGGGTTTGGGCATTAAATAGCCCTTCCCAAACGACGCCGTTTTGGGGAGGGCTATTCGTGTAATTAATAATAGTTAAATCCTTTCCGCAGTCCTCTGAATTTGTAAACTTTACATTTTAGTCACTAAATCGAATTTATAATCCTTTTAATTTGATCTCTAAATTTTAATTTTATTTATTTTAGTCCTTTATATTAAAATAATATATTTAGGGTAAATAATAGATTTAGTCCTATAACTTTAATAATTAATATTTTAATCCTGAGTTTATATTTTTAATTTATTTTAATCTGATATTCGAATTTTAGATAAGTTTTATTTTAGTCACTAAATTAATAAAAAAAATAATATGTTTAATCCCTATAATTTTGATTAATTATGAATTAGATTTTTAATTTTAATTTTAATATAATTTAGTCACTATTTTTAAATGTGTTCATTTATTTTACTGCTTTTAAATATATCATTCTAATTGTATTTTTATCGTTATTTATCTTACTGCTTTTAAATATATCATTCTAATTGTATTTTAATTGCTTTATTTAAATATTTTTATTATATAGTCATAAATATATATAATAAATAATAATTTATATTTTTTCAATAAATTATTTTAATATTTTTCAATATCGAAGAAAATGATAGTCTTAATATAACTGGATGTCCTATTCTGGTATTTTAAAATTAAATATTATTAAAAATTATTATTTAATTTTATTTAAATTTAATTTTATTAATATCAAAGAAAAGAGCTGTCTTAAGGCACCTAGAAGTCCTTTTCTGATATTTTTTTAATAAATAAATATATTCTATATAATTTTGAAATAATAGGATTATAAATTAAATATATTTTGAATTTTTTAATTTTTAATAATAGAGACAATTTATAAAAAAAAGTACCAATTTTGGGCGTTGTAGGGGTGCTAATCCTTCCCTAAACGTAACCGACCACGAATCCCTTTTTATTATTAAAAAGAACGAATTTTTGGTTAAAACGCAGATCAGTTTATCTTTTAATTGATGTTTTCTTAAAAACTCTTTTAAAAGATACTTTTTAGGTATTCGACCTACCTGACCCAAAAGGCCGATGGCGACTCCCAAATTATTTTCAAAACCATTTATTCACATCACTTTTCCCGTCAAGTAAATATTTCGTGCCCGGACGAAAACCGGTTACGACAGCTTGGCGACTCCGCTGGGGAATGGTCAAACTTTTAAAAATCAATTATAAATTGTCTCTATTAATTATAAATTAAAAATTCATATATTTAATTTATAATTTTTTATATATATATACATATTATTTTTATAGTATTTATATATATTATTAATATTACATTTTATTTACAAGTATCTTATTTCATTATTTATTTTTCTGTCAAAGGTTTGAACATTTCTCCTCACACACAACACTTGGATTGCATAACATAAAGCTCTATAATTGAGTTGTCCCTTTTAAGTGGGAGTGAAAGCGACGTCTTCGTGAGAATTTATTCTCCGTGTCAGACCTAGCAAGTAACTTTCGGGGTTCATATGCTCTATGTCTTCGTGAGAATTTATTCTCCGTGTCAGGCATAGAGAAATGTATCCCCTCGAATTGAACTCGATCCACTTTAGTCTGTGATGGACTAGGATTGAGGGTTAGCAACCCAAGGGGGCACTAACAATGACAGCTCGAGTACCTTTACTCTTAGATCTGAAACCCTGCATATAAAAAAACCCTAGAAACTCTTCCGATCTGAAGTCATGCCGAATTTTTTTCCAAAATAGGTGTACACACAGGAGAAATGAATTCTAACTTTCCTGTTAATTTATTTATTTTCTTTATTGATTAAATTACATGTATATTCAAATTATTTAAATTTAGAAAAAGCATGTTTAAATAAAAATATTTAGGTAAATGTTATTATTAAATTTCTTTATTATATAAACTAATTCATTTCTTTTTTGTGTGTTCTTTATTTTTTTCTGTTTGCATAGCATCATACAGGATAAAAGGCATTGATCCTTGTGTTAATTGTCTCATTGGAAAGCCTTCTTCTATGGATAAAAAGTGTTCAAATCAAGTAATTCTAAACTCAGAAGTAAGACAGTGGGCTGAAGAATTACAAAGACAAGAAGGAGACAGTCTGCAGGATGATTATGTATCTGACTTGGCCAGTTATGCTCCAGTTTCACTAAAAAGAAATGATATGCAAGATTTGCGAAGTATTTGGGAAAGTTGGGATTCAAATAAAAAATTGCAGTTTTATCAAAACTTACGGAGACATCCCATATTTGCTCTATGTCGAAGTTGATGATGAATTACTCAGAGCCCTAATTCAATTCTGGAATCCAGGGTACAATTGCTTCACATTGCTTCACTCTCAATAAAGAGGACTTGGTCCCTACTATTGAAGAGTACACAACTTTGCTACATATCGAAGGGGCTTTGGAAAATCAAATCTATTCAAAGTCAATTAAAACTCAACCCTTTCGAGTTAAATTAGCAAAGATTGCCGGGGTACGAGAAGAATGGGTGGCATCCCGTATAAAACAAAAAGGCAAAAGCGAAGGCATTGCTTGGACCAACATTAAAGAACTTATTCAGAGTCATCCAGATATTAAAGTACGATTCGATTTATTTGCTCTGGGTATGTATGGTATGGTCATCTTCCCAAAAGTAGTGGGATATGTTGAAGCTGCAGTGGTAGATTTGTTTGAACAGCTACCGAAAAAGATTAATCATGCTTCTGCAATTCTAGCAGAGACCTTCAGATCGTTAAATGCTTGTAGAAAGCTAGGAGGTGGACGATTCTCAGGGTGTACCCAGTTGTTATATGTTTGGATCCGTAGTCATTTCTGGAGGACAGAAAAAGTTTCATACCGACGCTTTAATACGGATTATTCACCATTAAAAGAATTTCTGGAGCAGGAATGGCCGAAAGAAATTAGGAAAGATATGTGGATTAATGCCTTTCGAAACCTGCAAAGCAATGACATTGTTTGGCGAGCCCCGTGGCAAATACAAAGGGAATTCTTTTACAAATGTGGAGATTACAACTGGATAATGATGCTCGGATTATGGGGAGGAATTGGATATGCACCACTTCTGGTCATAAGACAGTATGAAGGTCGTCAATTTGTACCTGTCACTGCTGGATTACAGTCATCGGAGTTCGCATTCCACAGCAAAAATTATAAAAGAAATATCATGGAAGCCGTTACAGCTTGGAAAACAACTTTTTGTATCCGAGCTAAAGCAGCAAAAGAAATGCTAACTCCTGATTATGAAGAATGGAGATCTGCCAGGAAAAATGAAAATATTCCCTTACCAGATCAAAAAGAGGATATCTCTATGGAAGATTGCATTAAGGTGGTTCCATCAGAGATTGAAATCCTGAGAGCTGAGTTTGAAGCAGAAAGAGACGGCTGGTCGAAAGAATTAGAGCAAATGAGACAAGATAAAGCTATGTTGGGTGTTGATGTTGACTTTCATTCATCACAATGTGCAATGTTGAGAAAAGATAAAGAAAAAGTTGATGATGAATTCAGAGCATTACAGAAAAATTACCAGGAGTTATATAAATCCCGGAAAACATCAGGATCAAGCCAAGCAACGGTACAGATGACTAGAGAGTTGAACATCGAGAAAAGTCGAGTTGAAGATCTGAAAGGAAAGAATAGCCGTCTACTCAAAAGCCTTGAGAAAGGAAAGCAAAAAATGGAAGATTTTGAGGTCGACAGAAGAGAGCGAATTATAAAACACAAGGTTGAACACCGCGAGATCATGAATGAAATGCAAAGAGAAAGAGATCGAGCCAAAGATTTAGAAGAGATGAAGAATGACATCTTTAATAAATTTGAAGGTGAGAAAAATATCATGTTCAAGGGATTTGAATCTGAAATGAACCAGTTGATTACTGAACTTGAAGTCAGAGGCCAAAAGATGGAAGAATCCAATGTTGAAAAAGAAAAATGGGAGCTGGAAAGAAAAAATTTCAACACCAGACTTGAGGTAGAGCAGGAAGTGGCTAGAAATTGGATGCAAAGATGCAGAAACAAGGATGTTCAAATCCAGAAGCTTAATCAAAGAACGCAAGAAGCACGAACAAAACTTGAAGAAGATCTGGATCAATCTAGAAACAAAAATACAGAGTTTAATGCTTACATTTTGCAACTTGAAGAATCATTGTTTCAAGAAAATGTTAGTCTAGGACCTAATGATCTCAAAGAAAGTAATGAGGAAAGTGCTTCACTGCGAAGACGCATTAGAGATCTTGAAAAAATTCTGCACAATTGTCAAGTCAGAATCACTGAGTTAGAGCAAACTCTTGAAGGAACGAATGAACAATGGCAAAAGTCAACTGATTTCTATGTGGAAAGAAGTGAAGAAAGAAGTAATATGGTGTTTGAGGCCATGGTACAAATGAGCGAAGTTGCTAGATATGTTGGGGAACTAGCTGTTGAAGCCAAAATAATTGAGCATCACGTTGATCTAGTTTCTAAGTGTGGAAAGAAGGTGTCATGGTTAATGAAAGAAATTATAGAGCTTAATAGGAAAGCTATGCCTTATCTGTAGTTATGAATTATTATAAAGAAACTTTTGTATGCCGATGAAAGTTGTTCTATGACAGTTAACTTTTTGGGATCAATACCTTTTTGCATACATGCATTTTGCATACATTCATCATTCATTTCATAATTTTCTTTATGAATAATTTTATTATTTATTAAGATAAAATTCATTAATTAAAATTTGGAAAAAATAATATTAAAAGATTTTTCAATCGAAGTTATTCTGGCCAAAAGAGAAATACAACATCACTACGGTACTAGACAAGCTACTAAG
The DNA here is from genome assembly GCF_006381635.1 of Hibiscus syriacus. Taxonomy (NCBI): domain Eukaryota; kingdom Viridiplantae; phylum Streptophyta; class Magnoliopsida; order Malvales; family Malvaceae; genus Hibiscus; species Hibiscus syriacus. Next base: position 79,476 of record NW_024063360.1, on the reverse strand, counting down.
AGAATTATGGAGGATAAAATACAACGTATTGAGGAACAACATAATAAAGAACAAGCAGAAATGAGAATGAAGCTGGAGAAAATTGAAGCCAATATTGCAAATTCACAAGACAGTATGATGCAGAAAATAGAGGACATGTTTAAAAGACAGGCTATCATTGGAAAAATGCCTGAAAATCATGTATCTTTCGACCAAGAACCTATGTATCCTCTAGGTTTTCCACCAGAACCAATTTATCATTCTGGTACTACACCTATACAAATCAATGCTCGTACATCAGCATTTCAAGAAGCCAAACCATATGAAAATCAACAAGTGGATCCTGTATCTTCAAGCAAAAATCCGCTTATATCAGATGTGAAAATAGGGGATTTTAATACTGAGTATTTGATCCCAGATTTGAATGAGCTAAATGAGAAACAAAAAGTAAATGAAGAATTAACCAGACAGATCAAGAGCTTAGAAGAACGAATGAAATCCGTGGAAATAACTGAATCATTCTATGGGTTTGACGCTAGTGAGTTGAGTTTGGTTCCAGACCTAATCCTCCCCATCAAGTTCAAAGCTCCTGAATTTGATAAATATGATGGTACTACATGCCCTTCGTCCCACATTACTATGTTTTGTCGAAGAATGGCGGGATATGTGAAGGACGAGAAATTGTTAATTCACTGCTTTCAGGATAGTTTGACATGACCGGCTTTAAAATGGTATACTCAATTGACCAAAGCCAACATTAGATCTTGGAAAGATCTGGCTAAAGCATTCTTAGAGCAGTATCGCCACGTGACAGACATGGTCCCTGATAGATGGACTCTCCAAAACTTGGAGAAAAAGAATAATGAAACATTCAGACAATATGCCCAGAGATGGCGTGACACGGCAGCCCAAGTTCAACCACCTTTATCAGAAAAAGAGGCCACAATAATATTTGTTCATACATTGAAAGCTCCTTATTTAAATCATCTAATGGGGAATGCAACCAGAAATTTTGCAGATTTGGTAATTTCTGGAGAACTCATTGAAAATGTCTTGAAAAGTGGCAAAATTGAATCAAATGAGGGGTCTAGTTCCAAAAGACCTATGTACCGGAAAAAAGAGAATGAAGTCAACAATGCAAACTCTTACAACAAGGATTCATCGAAAAGTGTTACAATAACCCAGCCAAGGGTTAAGAAAGAGGAAACAAACACTAATCGAACAGAGTCCAGAGGATCTCGAAAGGAAAATGAAAGGTTGTCTTTTACACCTTTACCAGTACCATATGCGGAGATCTATGATTCGCTGTTAAAAGCAGATGTCATACGGCCCTATCCTTTGGTTCCCATGCAACCACCATTCCCTCCTTGGTATGATACAAAGGCACACTGTGTTTACCATGAAGGAATTATGGGTCATTCTATTGAAAACTGTTTGGCATTCAAAAGGGTGGTTCAAAATTTGATCAACACTGGGAAGTTGGAATTCAATACACCATCTGCATCAAATCATCCATTGCCAAATCATGGAGATAAAAACGTGAATGCAATTCACGAAGAGAACAGAAAGAAAGCAAAAACTGACATTTCTGAAATTAAATCTCCTTTTGTTTGGGTATTCCAACAACTCTCTTTAGCCGGTATAATTCCACAACAATTCAGGCCAAAGCAGAATGAAGGCAAGAATTATTGTGAATATCATCAGGAGAAAGGGCATAAAATTCAACTATGTCCTGAATTTAGGGATTTGGTGCAAAAATTGATGAACAATAGAGAAATAGAATTCTTTGAAGAAAAACTAGGGAAAAAAGAGGATGATGTTTGCTCATCAGAGGATTCTAAACCTAGTCAAAGAATAAATGATCCTGTGATCATTAATGTGAAATCATTTACGGTGATTCCTGCACCAATAAAGCCGAAAGTAGTTATCACCACTCCTCTACCATTTCCATACAAAAATACCCGCAGGGTACCTTGGAATTATACTACCAATGTTTCAATGGTAGGAGGATCTGTTTCTCTAGAAAAAACAGAAGAGAAAATACAGAGTTTGGGTACAACATCGACGTCTGAAGCAATAAGCGAAGTCGGTTTCTTTACAAGAAGTGGGAGATGTTACTCTCCCGAAACATCCAATGCTTCAGAACAAGTGAAAGCAAAAGGAAAAGCCATGGCAATACCTCAGAAGGTATTTGATGATGAATCCCCTCCAGCATTCAATGAGCCTGTGTCAGAAAAACAAGTCCAAGAATTTTTGAAATTCCTGAAACATAGTGAGTATAGTGTGGTTGAACAACTACACAAACAACAAGCGAGAATTTCTATTCTTGATCTATTGATGAATTCAGAAGAACATAGAAATGCTTTGATGAAAATTCTCAATCAAACATTTATCCCTGAAGATATATCCCTCAATAAACTTGACAGAATTGTGGGACATATAGCCGCTGACAATTACATAACGTTCACGGATGATGAAATACCGGAAGGCGGAATGGGGTCAGTAAAAGCTTTGAACATCACGACACATTGTCATGGTCATGTGTTGCCAGGAGTATTGATTGACAATGGATCCGCTCTCAACTTGATGCCTCTAGTCACACTTCAAAGAATGCCTGTGGATCAATCACACATGAAGAGTTATCAGAATGTAGTACGAGCATTTGATGGTACTCAAAAAGAGGTGCTCGGGAAAATGGAAATACCGTTGTTAATTGGACCAGTCACGTACAATATTGACTTTGTGGTGATGGACATCCACCCTACATATAATTGTTTATTAGGGAGGCCATGGATTCATTCAGCAGGAGCCGTTCCTTCTTCATTACATCAGAAATTGAAATTTGTTGTTGATGGACAACTAATATGCGTCGGAGCTGAAGAAGAAATCATTGCGTCGGTAACAAGTGATGTTCCATATATCGAAACCAATGATGATGCTCTTGAATGCTCTTTCCGAGCTCTTGAATTTGTAAATGCAACCTTTATTGCAGAAGGAAGCAAAATTTCATATCCCAGATTGTCTGATTGCACAAAGATGACGGTACAACAAACTTTAGGCATCGGAGCTAAAGCTGGGAAATGTTTAGGAAAGAATCTTCAAGGGATTTCAGTTCCTGTCAGTATAAAGATGAAGAAAGATCGTTTTGGGCTTGGGTTTAAGCCCAATTTTCAGCAAAAGAACAAAGAGATGAAAAGAAGATGTGAAGACAGAAAGGCAAAATTGAAAGGAGGAGAAATCCTTTGGAAACACATGTCATTCCTACAGTTGAAGACCACATTCAGATCAGGGGGAACAATTAATGTAGAACAGCAGCTTGTTGAAGCCTTTAAAGAAGAAAAGTTGACGAAAAATCAAAACATAGTTGAAGAAGCTATGAATGGATTATTTATCAACATGATCATGAATGACAACAAGACTGGCAAACACTTGGATAGGATTCGCCCATGTTTTCCTGGAGAAACACTTAACAATTGGACCACTGAAGATCTTCCTATAGTTTTTAATATTAACGCAGAGTAATATTCAGAACTAATCTTTATGTTTAGCTCAAAAATATGAAAACTTTTTGTTATCTTGTAAAGGAAATTATGTTAAATATAAGAAATTTTCTTTAAAATTTTCAGATGGCAATCATTCTTTACATTTTCTTACATTTTTACATTTATTTATTTCATAAATTTACTATATTCTTTCGGAAATATGTCCGACTTAAATTTGTAGGTGTCACCATGTTAATAGCATGTTTATTCCTAAATTTAATCAAGAGATAAATTTAGAGCAACCTATATGTCTGGAAGAAATCAATGGGTGTGAGGATGAACCGGAATGTGATGTTCCTACTGAACTATTAAGATTGGTAGAAAAAGAAGACAAACAAATTCTACCCCACAAAGAAGAGATGGAGACTGTGAATTTGGGAACAGATGAAGAAATAAAAGAGGTGAAAATTGGTACTACTCTGACAATCCAGATAAAACAAGAATTGATAAATCTCCTTCAAGAGTTCAAAGATATATTTGCCTGGTCTTATCAAGATATGTCTGGTTTAAGCACAGATATAGTGATACACAAGCTTCCAATCAATCCAGAATATAAACCGGTCCAACAAAAGCTCAGACGAATGAGGCCAGAAATGTTGTTGCAGATCAAAGAGGAAGTGATGAAACAGATCAATGCAGGTTTCCTACAGGCATCTAAATACCCAGAATGGGTAGCCAACATTGTTCCCGTACCAAAGAAAAATGGAAAAGTTTGAATGTGTGTAGATTACAGAGATCTCAATAAAGCTAGTCTGAAAGATAGCTTTCCATTACCCCACATAGACACATTGGTAGACAATACTGCAGGGCACGCATGGTTTTCATTTATGGATGGATTTTCAGGATATAATCAGATAAAAATGAATCCTGAAGACATGGAAAAAACAACATTTGTAACCATGTGGGGCACATTCTGTTATAAAGTGATGCCATTTGGATTGAAAAATACAGGGGCAACGTATCAAAGAGCCATGGTAACTTTGTTTCATGACATGATGCACAGAGAGATTGAAGTATATGTGGATGACATGATTGCCAAATCCCGAACTGAAGAAGAACATATTCAAAATCTGAGAAAGCTTTTCCAGAGATTGAGGAAATATCAATTAAAGCTCAACCCCGCAAAATGCACTTTTGGGGTAACTTCTGGGAAACTTTTGGGATTTGTGGTCAGCAAAAAAGGAATCGAGATTGATCCAGATAAAGTAAAAGCAATTCAAGATCTTCCACCACCCAATACAAAAAAAGAAGTTCGAGGCTTTTTGGGAAGATTAAATTATATATCTCGTTTCATTTCTCAATTAACTGACAAATGTGATCCAGTGTTCAAATTACTTCGAAAGAACAATCCTGAAGTCTGGAATGAAGAATGTCAAGAAACTTTGGATATTATTAAGAAATATTTATCCAATACCCCCATTTTAGTATCACCAATGCCTGATAGACCATTAATTTTCTACTTGACGGTCTTCAAAAATTCGATGGGATGTGTACTAGGACAGCATGATGAATCTGGAAGAAAAGAAAAAGCTATTTATTATCTGAGCAAGAAATTTACTGATTGTGAAATTCGATATCCACCAATACAAAAATTATGTTGTGCTTTGGTGTGGACTACTCGAAGACTCAGACAATATATGTTATACCATACTACTTGGTTGATATCCAAACTTGATCCTTTGAAATTCTTAATGGAATCACCAGCTTTGACAGGCAGAATGGCTAGATGGCAGATGTTATTATCTGAGTTTGATATTGTATATGTCAACCAAAAAGCAATAAAAGGAAGTGTAATAGCTGATTTTCTGGCCAGTCGTGTATCAAATGATTATCAGCCTTTGAGTTTCAATTTTCCTAATGAAGATTTGTTATGTATATCCATGAATGAAGAAATCAGAACAAATGATGCATTTACAACTTGGAAGCTTTACTTTGACGGAGCATCTAATGCTTTGGGACGAGGAATCGGGGCAGTGTTAATTTCTCCAGAAAATATTTATTATCCCTTTACAAGTAGACTGGAGTTCTTTTGCACCAATAACATGGCAGAATATGAAGCTTGTGTCATGAGATTGAAAGCAGCTATAGAAAGAAAAATCAAATGTCTCAAAATATATGGAGATTCATCTTTAGTGGTGTATCAATTGCGAGGAGAATGGGAAACAAAAGATCCCAAATTGTTGGAATATCGAAATTTTACCCTTGATTTAGTGAAAGAATTTGAGAGAGTTACCTTCAATTATCTCCCTCGAGAAGAAAATCAAATGGCAGATGCTTTGGCTACATTAGCTGCTATGTTTCAAGCAACTAAAAAAGTTGATATGATGCCAATCAAAATGCAAGTATATGAAATTCCTGCACATTGTTATAGTGTGGAAGAAGAGGTAGACGGTAAACCATGGTATCATGATATTCTGCAATATATCAAAAATCAAAGTTATCCACCAAATGCATCGGAAATTGATAAAAGAACCTTGAGAAGAATGGTTGCTGGATATTTTCTTGATGGAGAGATTATGTATAGAAGAAGCAATGATCAAATGCTATTGAGATGTTTAAATACCAGCGAAGCTAAAAGCATCATTGAAGAAGTACACAGTGGAATATGTGGAACACATGCAAATGGTCTTTCCATGGCCAGAAAAATAATGAGATATGGATACTATTAGGCTACCATGCACACAGATTGCATTGATTATGCAAGGAAATGTCATAAATGCCAGATATATGCAGACAAGATTCATGTACCCCCATCTCCTTTACATGTAATGACAGCACCCTGGCCATTTTCTATGTGGGGAATAGATGTCATTGGTGCAATCACACCAAAAGCATCGAATGGACATTGTTTCATTCTTGTGGCAATTGATTATTTTACCAAATGGGTTGAAGCTATTTCATATACCAATATTAAGAGGTCCACAGTCTGTAAATTCATAAAGAAAGAGATAGTTTGCCGATATGGTCTACCAGAAAGGATCATTACAGATAATGCTCTGAACCTAAACAACAAAATGATGACCAAACTTTGTGCACAGTTTAAAATCAAACATGCAAACTCAGTGGCATATCGTCCAAAGATGAATGGGGCAGTTGAAGCAGCAAATAAGAACATCAAGAGAATCATTACAAAGACCACTGAAACTTACAAAGATTGGCACGAAAAGTTACCTTTTGCTCTATATGCATACCGAACTACTGTTCGAACATCTATTGGGGAAACACCGTTTTCTTTAGTCTACGGGATGGAAGCAGTCTTACCAATTGAAGTTGAGATTCCATCGCTTCGAATATTGAGAGAAACAAAATTGGATGAATCTGAATGGATCCAAGCTAGAGTTGATCAATTGAACCTTGTTGAGGAGAAAATATTGAAAGCTATTTGCCATGGACAGATGTATCAAAAACGGAGGATGAAGTCTCATGACAAAAAAGTACATCCAAGAGAATTCCAAGAGGGTGATCTAGTACTAAAAAAGATCTTGCCTATACATAAAGATTTCCGTGGGAAATGGATGCCTAATTGGGAAGGGCCATACGTTGTAAAAAAGGCCTTTTCCGGAGGAGCATTGATCTTAGCAGAAATGGATGGAAAAATTCTGAGAAATCCAATAAAATCGGATTATGTCAAGAAATATTATGCTTGAAGAAAAAAGAAAAAAAAAGAAAAAGAAAAAAAAGAAGAGAGAAAAAAGAAAAAAAGAGAAAAAAGAAAAAAAGGGGGGTCAAGGTGAAAACCCGCAAAGGGCATCTTGTAACCAAATGAAGGATTTGAGTTGAAAACCTGAAAAGGCGGCTCAAATGTAGGTTGATATTAGGCATCTGGCAATTGAACTCTTTTAAGATTTTGACAGTTTGGGAGAAACTTCACATCTACAAGCATTTCGACAACGTTTGAGATCTTCCAGACAAAAGCTTACATCATTTCTCTAAGTTGTGTCAACTTGATTAATTTAGAAATACTTATGCTTATAATTTGTTGAGACATTTGAATTTTTATCATTCTTATGCTTGCCAGAACTTTGAATACAATTCTATCTATTTCAAGTTCAATTTATTTGAGATTCAATTTATTTTTGAAAATTCAATTTATTCTTTTATATGAATTAACATAATTTTGAAATAATTTAAAGATTTCTGAATATCACTTTATGTTAATACTTTTAAATACATGGAATACAAAGTAAGCAAATCATCACCATCTTAAAGCCATGAACATCAAGAATGTTACACGGGATGCTACCGACAACAAGGTCGAATCCGTCAAATCTACTCATCAATTGCTCCAACCGATCACCATTCAGTTCTTGCACCTCTGTTTTCAAAGATATACTAAGACAGTAGAAGGCGATCTTTGCAGCACTGATTCCAGCAAAAAGAAACAAGACATTGATATCACTGGGAAACATGTCTCTATACAGATCCTTGTGTATGGTTTTTAAGGAAACCTAGAAGTATTTCCACCTCATCAGGTTCAAGTGGAGCAACTTTATTCCTTCCAACCCATACTAGATTCCATTTTCAGCACTCATTAAGAACATACTTCTGGACACTCGAAGGTGGCTCATTGTCATAAGCTTCAAGAACCTTACAGATCCTTTCTGTCAATTTGGCACTTCCTGTACATGTTTATAAACAGTTCAACTTTGTTCTTGGATCCCAGGAAGGCCATCATTTCTTTGTCAATGGAAAAGCATCAGCACATGGAGGAAGCAGAATAAAGAGAAAATCTGTTCTTAATTAGCAGAATTATGAATATAACCCTTGTCAGTGTAGTAGCATGAAAATGTTTCGAATCTACAAATTATGGCTTTACATCTAATAAGTACTGTGATATCCCAGTCCAAACCTTAACTGGAATAAATGCAATGTGCTTATAGCATCTTCTGGAAGTGTTCTTTGAGTTATCTGATCTGGTTTGGCAGAACCAATCATTGAATTTGGAAGATGAATGTGCTCATAGCATCTTCTGGAAGTGTTCTTTGAGTTATCTAATCTGGTTTGGCATAACCAATCATTGAATTTGGAAGATGAATGTGCTCATAGCATCTTCTGGAAGTGTTCTTTGAGTTATCTGATCTGGTTTGGCATAACCAATCATTGAATTTGGAAGATGAATTTGCTAATAGCATCTTCTGGAAGTGTTCTTTGAGTTATCTGATCTGGTTTGGCAGAACCAATCATTGAATTTGGAAGATGAATTTGCTCATAGTAGAAATAAGGAGACTCAATAGCATCTTCTGGAAGTGTTCTTTGAGTTATCTGATCTGGTTTGGTAGGAACTACAGAACCAATCATTGGAATTAAAAGATGAACTGCATGATCGTCTTCATTAAGAAGCTTCTTTTCAAGCTTCTTTTGCTTATTCCTTTCCCAAAAATCATAGCCCAGGTTTCGCCTTTTCTTGTAATTGGGATCATCACATAATGGCTTCCCATCTTTTACCGGAAGAAGTGCGTCAGCATCTTTAGTCATTTGAGAAGCACATATAAAATCTATCAATTTTGCAATTGATGAATCTGGACCACATTTCTCCAGGGCTATTGAAGTTTCAGCCTCTGAGAATCCCATTTTTGTCAAGTATAACAGTTTATTCTCCTCATCAGAATCAGAATTCAAGATTTCTCGATATTAAAAGAACTATCGATATCTGTGAAATCATCTGAAAAGGTCACTTCATAATCAGATGAGTTGTTATCAGAATCAACATGTTGCCTGAATGCAAGCTTTTCAAGAGCCTATACTATTGAGTTTTATTCTCAAGAGGTTTTTGTGACATTATATCTACATCTACATTTGTCAAAGATGATAGATTCTCTGATTTGAAGAAGAAAGATCTATTGGGTTTTTACAATTGAAGAAATACTCAATTCACCAATCTGAAATCAAATAACTTAACATTCATGCATCATATTTAGATGTTTGCAAAAATAGGTGCATTTTCATTCATTTTCATCTATGTTGAATTTTTAACAGGAATTTCAAAGATTTTAGCAAAGATTCAAATCTATCATTTGATGGATTGACATTTCCAGAGAAAGTTCATAATGAGAAGAACTCATCTGAAGAAGGAAGAAGAAGTTCATAATGAGAAGAATTTGTTCAACCTTTTGCCTGAATTCATCACTTGATGGATCAGCTTTTCCAGAGAAAGTTCATAATGAGAAGAACTCATCTGAAGAAGGAAGAAGAAGTTCATAATAAGAAGAACTTGTTCAACCTTTTACCTGAATTCATCAATTGATGGATCAGCCTTTCCAGAGAAAGTTCATAATGAGAAGAACTCATCTGAAGAAGGAAGAAGAAGTTCATAATGAGAAGAATTTGTTCAACCTTTTGCCTGAATTCATCACTTGATGGATTATCTTTTCCAGAAAGAGTTCATAATGAGAAGAACTCATCTGAAGAAGGAATAAGAAGTTCATAATGAGAAGAATTTGTTCAACCTTTTGCTCAAATCTATCACTTGATAGATTAGCTTTTCCAGTTCGAGTTCATAATAAGAAGAACTCATCTGAAGAAGGATGAAGAAGTTCATAATGAGAAGAATTTGTTCAACCTTTTGCTCAAATCTATCACTTGATAGATTAGCTTTTCCAGTTCGAGTTCATAATAAGAAGAACTCATCTGAAGAAGGATGAAGAAGTTCATAATGAGAAGAATTTGTTCAGATTTTTGCTCAAATCCATCACTTGATGGATCAACTTTTCTAGAGAAAGTTCATAATGAGAAGAACTCATCGAAAGAAGGATGAAGAAGTTCATAATGAGAAGAACTCATCAAGAGCTTATTCAACCTTTTGAATGACTCTATCACAAAAAGAAAGAGGTCAACATCATCCCCAACGGAAAGTTCATAATGAGAAGAACTCATTTGAAAGAAAGAGAAGAAGTTATTCAACATCTCCATGCATAATCAAGTGAAGCCAAATGGATAAAAAATTTTATTATCTTTTCATCTTTGCCCTATTCCTGTTAACACAAGAATGAGCAAAGAGGGGCAGCTGAAGATACTAATTTTTTACCCATATTGATTTATTATTATTATTTTTATTATTATTATTATTATTATTATTATTATTATTATTATTATTAAATATATTAAATGCATATATAAATAATAATAAAAAAATATATACAAGCCCAATCGACCGGCCCAATTACAATGGCCCAAATACAGAAGCCCAATGAAACCCTAAACCAGATTAGGGTTTCTCTCTACCCAGCCGCCTCAGCTTGCTGCCGTTGGATCTGGCATGATCCAACGGTCCAAGAACCTCCAGATGCAAACCCTAGGGTATGATACCCTAGGGCCACGCGGCCGCCGCTGCTGCTCTCGCCGTCTCCACCGCTGCCACGTCCCAACCGAAGGCTCCAGAAGCTCCAACGCCAGCCGTCCACGCCATGGCTATGGGGTGAGTCACCACTGGTAGTCCGGTGACTCACCGAAGGGTAGTCTATTACCCGGTCCGATGACCACACCGGTGATGGCTATAAAGCCATCACCCCATCTGCGAGCAAAAAAGAGAACAGACAGAGACGGAGAGAAAAACAGAGAAACAAGATACTAAAAAAAACTACTACCAACGATCTCAGCAGCAAAGAAACAGAAAAGAAAGAAAAGAAAAAGAAAGAAGAGAAACTTACCGAGGAAGCCCCGACCACCGGACCTCACCAAAACCTTCGAAAAACCGAAGGTATATTTCTTAGATTTGCTCCGATCGGGAGTCGTTTAAAGGAAAAAGCCATCGGGACCGTCATTAGGACGGTCCGATCTATGTTTTAGTATAAAAAAAAAAATTCCGGCCACCGAAGGCGGTGGCCGGCGGCGGTGGTTGGCGGCGGACGAACACCGACAGACGGATGCCGGCCGTCTGGCTTCTCTCTATTTTAGAGAGAAGCGAGAGAAAAATTCTCTCTCTCAGAGAAGAGAGAGAGAGGAAAAATAGAGAAATGAAGCTGGCCCTTCGGGCCAGCCGGGTTTGGGCATTAAATAGCCCTTCCCAAACGACGCCGTTTTGGGGAGGGCTATTCGTGTAATTAATAATAGTTAAATCCTTTCCGCAGTCCTCTGAATTTGTAAACTTTACATTTTAGTCACTAAATCGAATTTATAATCCTTTTAATTTGATCTCTAAATTTTAATTTTATTTATTTTAGTCCTTTATATTAAAATAATATATTTAGGGTAAATAACAGATTTAGTCCTATAACTTTAATAATTAATATTTTAATCCCGAGTTTATATTTTTAATTTATTTTAATTTGATATTCGAATTTTAGATAAGTTTTATTTTAGTCACTAAATTAATAAAAAAAAAATATGTTTAATCCCTATAATTTTGATTAATTATGAATTAGATTTTTAATTTTAATTTTAATATAATTTAGTCACTATTTTAAATGTGTTCATTTATTTTACTGCTTTTAAATATATCATTCTAATTGTATTTTTATCGTTATTTATCTTACTGCTTTTAAATATATCATTCTAACTGTATTTTTATTGCTTTATTTAAATATTTTTATTATATAGTCATAAATATATATAATAAATAATAATTTATATTTTTTCAATAAATTATTTTAATATTTTTCAATATCGAAGAAAAGGACAGTCTTAATATAACTGGATGTCCTATTCTGGTATTTTAAAATTAAATATTATTAAAAATTATTATTTAATTTTATTTAAATTTAATTTTATTAATATCAAAGAAAAGAGCTGTCTTAAGGCACCTAGAAGTCCTTTTCTGATTTTTTTTTAATAAATAAATAAATTCTATATAATTTTGAAATAATAGGATTATAAATTAAATATATTTTGAATTTTTTAATTTTTAATAATAGAGACAATTTATAAAAAAAAAGTACCAATTTTGGGCGTTGTAGGGGTGCTAATCCTTCCCTAAACGTAACCGACCACGAATCCCTTTTTATTATTAAAAAGAACGAATTTTTGGTTAAAACGCAGATCAGTTTATCTTTTAATTGATGTTTTCTTAAAAACTCTTTTAAAAGATATTTTTTAGGTATTCGACCTACCTGACCCAAAAGGCCGATGGCGACTCCCAAATTATTTTCAAAACCATTTATTCACATCACTTTTCCCGTCAAGTAAATATTTCGTGCCCGGACGAAAACCGGTTACGACAACCATTATTATTATTATTATTATTTTTCTATATTATTCTGGATTAACTTGTTTTTTCTAACAAATATTTAGATATATGGATAGGACTTTAAATTTTTTCAAACATATACATACTTTTATAAAAAAATTAATCATACTTATATTGGAATATATTTTCTTCAAAATCCGAGTAATAGTTATTGATGGAAGAAAAGGTTGTGATTTTTTATGGTTCTCCCATTCTGATTTGAATAGAGAGTTGAAGAAAATGATGAACAATCGAGAGAGATCAAGGAAAGTGAGGTGTGTGATCCCCACCTTTCTTCAACTCGTTTGTTCTCTCTGATCTTCTTTCCAAGAAAAGTGAGAGTGTGTAATCCCCACCTTTCTTCAGCTCGTTTGCTCTCTCTCATCTTCTTTCCAAAATTCCTCTAATGTGCTCAATTTTTTCCGGCCAACAACATCAAAGCGTGCATGACTCGACGTATTACTAAACTTATCATATTATATACGACCAAACCGATTAACATCATCCCAAAACAAAATAATCAGAACTTCGTTTCTCTCGTCAACAATAATATACACAAAAGAAGAAATGAAAGGCAACTTTGAGATTGTGATGTTTAGGGCATAGATTGAGGATAGCGATACGACAAAGAAAGGATGGAAACTCAAGTATCCCCCCACACAGTCCACATTCAGTGGATCCTCTTTCTTCAACTCCAAGCTGCTGGACAACGACATGCAATCTCATCTCTTTTAAATCCAAACTTCATTTATTTTCCACATTTGGATTTAGATGAAGGACTTATAATGGGTGTGTGTACAAATTTGAATAGATCCAGCTGTAGTAGAGGTCCGTGCATATCTGCACGCTGAAATTTATTTAAGATATGAGTTTTCGCAGCATTATAGTTGAGGATGATTCGCTAACTCTAATTGAAAATCTCGAGTTTTTTTCCTTAGAAGATTGTTGATGAGAATGAATAAGGTTATATTAATCGTACATAGTTCGCTTCTTGATCTTTATTTTATCCCTTTAATGACGATCTTAGTAAATTAGTGAGAAAGTTATATGCTTGAGAGTGAAGTTACAAAAATAAATCGATGGTACAGCTCACAAGAAATCAAAACACGAACCCAAGGTTTTCAAACTGTCATTTTCCATAGCCTTTTAAGAGTTTATGTTTGCTTTTTCTTTATTTTGATCCGTCCATATAAATTCTACTCTTCTCAAAGGAATACAAAGATCAACTGTTATGTTCAAAAAAATAAAATTATTGCAACTACATGCGATTACTTGCTGATTATGTTCGACAATTTTAAGTGCCAAATTTAGATTTACTCGACGTGTACAAATCAAATGATTTAAATAATTAAAAGGATGATTGTTATTTTCAAAGATTTAAAGTTTGAGCACGATATTTGTAGAAGTATTTGAGTGTTGATTAAGAGTATTTTAAAACATATATTATATTACAATTATCCTATACTAATAAAAAAAAATTACTCGACATAATTTAATTTTTCTACTTTCATAAATTATTATTAGTTACTCCAAAGAGTTAATTACATTAATTTAAAAGGCCAACATGGATATTTCTTTAAAATACCTCTTCTGATCGTAGTTCTTAGCATTAAGTTTGGAGGGATAAATTATATAACATCTCAAACTCTATCTAAATTATTTAGGGTAAATTACACAAATGGTCCTCTGACTATATGGCTTTGCTTTATCAAGTCCCTCAACAATTAAAAAAATATAAATGGTCCTTTGACTATAGGATGTTACTTTGTTAAGTCCCCCAACTATTAAAAGTTACAAAATGATCACTGAACTATTCATATGTTTCAGACTCGCCATTTTCTGTTAAATATTGACATTCGTATGAGCTGGATGTTAATTTGATGGGTTAAATATGATAAAATATGATCCTAGAATAGTTTGAGTTGTGTTTTTTTGGTTGAGTCATCGTTTACATTATACTGTCGAGACAATGCTTGAAACATTATATCGTCGTACTAGTGCTTGAAAGCAACAACAATACCAATAGACTTCATTAAAATATGATTTTACCATATCTCAATCAGTAGGTTAAAGTTCAATTCAAATGACCGTTTTTTTTAATGAAAAATGACAAGTATGAAATATATGAATAATAGATTGATCATTTTGCAACTTTTAATAGTTGGGGGACTCAACAAAGTAATATCTTATAGTCGGGGAACTGTTTTGTAACTTTTAATAGTCAAAGGACTCAACAAAACAACATCCTATAGTCAAGGAGACCATTTGTGTATTTTACCCAAATATTCAGCAGATTCGTAAGTATCACATTCACGTCGTCGAAATGGCTCACAATTTAATACTTTCATTTCAGTACCTAAAGTGGATTATCGAACCAACTGAAACATTTAAAATCATAAATTTCTTAGAACAATATATATATATATATATATATATATATATATATATAATCAAAACTCGTTTACTTTAAAATCATATACGAGGACAAATCGATATATAAATAAATTACAGAAGCGATTCATTAAGATTCCACATTATACAAGCCCACTAAATAAAAATATCACATCAATTAATAAAAAATTAAATAAACTTGAACTAAAACATAATTTTGATATTTATCACTTAAATCATCACCAACTACTTTATTAGAGGCTAAATCCTCGAACCACAACAAATTTAGAAGTCCCAAATCAAAACAACACTTCAAAAGAGGGTTAAAACTTTTAGACTCCAATTAAAATTTTGAATTTTAGAATTAACATTATGAATAAAATAACCAAATGAAATTTTTTAAAACTTTTAGAGGCATTAATGGATGTTTCCCAAAATTTTGAGAATGAGAATGATATTTTTTTAGGTTGTCCTCCGGTTTCAAGGATTCGCCCTGATTAATCTGGACCGACTCAGGTCGTACACTTAGCTTTGGTGGATGAGTCTCCCAACGGGAATTTTCTACCTACCCAAGGACTCGAACCTAAAGACCTTGCTTAATCAATATCAAACTGCTTACCACTTAAATCAATCTGTTGGTTGGGAATGATTATTTTAAAAAAATAAACATTCATGTTATAATCATGATTTGGATATGGTATTAAAAAATATCTATTAAACTAATAATAATATTAAATATTTATATTAAAAATAAAATTATAAAATAAATAATTATATTATATTAAAGTAATTAAAATCACTGTATGTTTGATAAACGTTTGAAACTTTTCAACTGATTAATTTTTTAAAAAATTTGATTTTTCAAATATATTTGATAATGATATTAAATTTTTTATTTAGTATAAAATTTTTAACACAAAAAGTTTTGAATAGGATAAGTGGGTACATAGCAACTTTTCACATAATGTTGAAAATTTTAAGGTGATTTTATTTTCAAAAAGTATACTTCAAATAAATTATCCAAAGCTACTCAAAATAATATGACACATTATATTTATAAGATTTAAATTACAAATCAATTATATTCAGGTTTATTTTAATCAAATAACATAATCATCATAGCCACTACTTAATTTAAACTAATATAGCAAATTATTTTATAAAAAAAATTTATTAGTTATTATTTTATCAAATAATACATTATACTTTTAAATAGAATTTGATTTCTTTTAAATGTCAAGTTGTCAACTCATAAAATAATAATTTAATTTAATTCTTTAGTTTATTATAATATAAAAGCATTTAGTCTCTGATGATGTTACATGTGATTATTCTGATTTATTTGGAGAAATAACTTCATTTGATTTTCAAGGCTTGGGTAAGTATAATCCCATAATCTTTTTGACAAAACATTCCTCTTAGTTTGGTTTAAAAGTTTAAGTCCAAGTGTTGAACTCTACAGTCAACTGAGTTATCAACCAAATGTTTGATTTATTTATATATGAGAACAAAGGATGTCAACTATTGATTTCCCATCAATTTCACCATGTTTCCATACACAATTTGTGTCAAGTTTACATACCCTCCCAGTGTGCAGGATTGAACTAACATGGTCATCGTTCGAGTTAGGTCAAGTTTTTCGTTAATTTAAATCTGATTATGACTCGAACAGTATATATAGTTTTATTAAACACTAAATTTGATCCTTCTAATAAAGCGAGAATGGATGGTAACTGGTAAGCTTCATGCATATCCGAAGAGTTGCGAATAAAATAGGAGATTTTCTGGCAAAGAAAGCACAAAAGGACGACTTTGAAGGAACAGTCTTCATGGAACCACATGGAGAGGCTATCGCAAGCTTACAGGAGGATGGGAACACAATAGAGTTTAATTAGGATGCACTAATTGTCTTTCATTTCCTCACCCCAAAAAAATGAAACATACTTTGAACTCAGTGGCATTGTCTCTAAAGTGGAAACTGCAAAGACTGAAACATACTTTGTGGTTTAATCCTACACGTGCGAGGCATTCAGATGGTTAAAATCCAACAAATAAATAGGTCATTTGTAGTTGATTCAGGCTGTAGTACATCAAAACACAAGAGATGTGCAGCATGGATGGACCGAAGTAGAAGCGGGTGGGAAATGTAGTTACCCTTAAAAATTTTAAATTATTTATTGATAATATGTTTTTATTACTAAAATTTTATAAATTTGTTATTCCTTCAAATTTTATAAGATCGTCATCTCTAGCATAAAATCTTACGTTCGTCCCTAAAAGTACCCATATTTGAGAGTAGAGATAAATATAAAAAAAATTATAATAAGAAATCAATGTTTCATGAACCACTCTGCCTAAAGGTTTGAAAAAAAGTAATCTAGTCAAACAAAAGGTTTTACAAAAGTTAATTAATTAAGCAAGTAAAAGATTCAACTAATCAAGTTTTACCTACACAAAAAAGGATATAATAATAAGTAATTTTAAGCAAAATGGGTCAATTCCCCATTCATCAATACTGCATTTAATACAATGCTTGAGATGGTGATTATTGTCTCATTGAATCTGGAACTACCAAAGCCCATTAGGTAATTAATTATATTGGAAAATACTAATTTGCACCAACACCTAATTGCCTTTTGACATTCAAAAGTGAGTCCTAATTATTCAATCTCATCATAGAAATTTTCGTTCAAACTATGAGCTCAACACCTATAATTTGTCATTTGGTATCAAGAAATAATTGTGTGCACACTTACGTTCCTTAATCCTTATTTGTTTATAGATAGAATGGACAAATGATCTTTAAACTATACTGAAGTGATTTTTTTATCACTAAACTTATTGTGCGCTATAAAATACTGACAGATTTTGATAAGTGTTTACGCAACAAAGTCGTCACGAGGGTCACGGGATGGACCAAACGCCTCTTGTCCTATGGAAGCGAGAGGTCTTCTTAAATTAGGTAACCCAAGCCTTACCACAATATGCAATGTCGTGTTATCTCCTCCCAGAATAGTTGCTTGATGAGATGACCTCTGTCATGCGTCATTTTTGGTGGACCGGGAAAATTTCAGAACGAGAATGGCCTCTTATAGCTTGGACTACTATTTGTAAACAGAGGGGATAAGGAGGAGTAGGATTACGAAGATCTTTAGTCGTTCAATTTGACTATGGTTGGCAAATAGATTTGGCTTCTTATCTCAAATCCTGATTGCTTATTATCTAGAGTGTTACGAGCAAAATACTTCCCTAAGAGTGACCTTCTTAATGCACCTATTGGTAATAGGAGCTCGTATGCATGGAAAGGTATTCATAAGACACTTCAGACGCTTAAAGGATTTTTCTACTAGCGGATAGGGAATGATAGCAATCTAAACTTTCTCCGGGACAGTTAGGACAGATAAAAAGTTGCGCCTATTTTAGGTGACTAGTTTGCACTTCCTATTAATTTTTCAAGGATTCTTTGTTCCAGAAAGATGGGTGTAACGTCCCGATTTTCGGGTTAGTACTTTCGAGTAAACCCGAATGGGTTTTAAATGGCCTAAGGAAACATTAATGAGTTTTGGACTAAGGTATAATTGTTTTGATTTGGGCTTGAGCCCAATAAGGTTAAAAAATGTATTTTTAAAGTGTGCATCAAATATGGAGGACTATGAGTGCAATTTTCCCTAGCTTGGTCAGAAGGTTGAATTCTTTTAATTGCTTGGTGAAGTCACGACAGAAACATATCACCATTTTGAAAGAGCTCTTGCACCTATTTTTTTCTTCACCATTCTCTTGTCTTATTCTTCATTTCTTCTTGAGTGGTAAGAACACAACGGTGGGAACTTGTTAGTGCTCATCTATAATATGAAATTAAAAATGTAAGATTTAGAATCATTTTCTCAAGAGCTTCAAAATGAGCTCTCAACCTTGAGGTTTTTGCGAGAAAACATGGTCGAGCTCCCCCACAACACATGATCGGATACCAGTGGCAGATCCAAAAATTTATAAATAAGGGTCTAAAATTTTAATTTTCTTTTTTTTTAAATAATGGGAGTGTAATTTTTTTTTTATTTTTTCCATTTTTCTTTAACATATTATACTAAATTTCACTTTTTTTTCTTAAATAATGGGGATGCACTTGGCCCCTAGGGTGCTTAGTGCATCCGCCCTTGTCGGATACTGCCAGCAGTGCCCGGAGAAAGTTAGATGGCCAAACCACGAATTGGGATCTCCTCCTCCACTTTACTTCAACGCCGGCATGTTCGTTTATCACCTGAATCTTGTTACTTAGAGTTAAACTATTGGAAACGCTAGAAGTCACAGCTCCTACATCATTTACCGAGCAGGTTTTGCTTGAAAAAAACTTTTTCCCCCTGTTCTTTTTTTACATTAATGGTGTTTTTTTAATGATAAATTTAATTTGGGTTTTGGTTTTTTTTGGGGGAAACTGCAGGATTTTCTCAATATGTTCTTCAGGGAAATTTATATGCCTATCCCATTGGTTTACAACCTTGTTTTGGCCCTCCTATGGCGCCACCCTAGAAATGTAGAGCCTGACAAAGTGAAGGACGTTCATTATTGTGCTAAGGTAATATTTATCTTAACCCTAAATCCTAACTTCTAGATTTTAATGTCTTATTATAGAATAGTATAGGGTGATAATAGACATTTTATATCGTAGAGGATATAATTGGAGGTACTATTTATTAGTTGTCATGTAAAATTATTAGTTGTCATATAATTAATAATAGTTGTATAATGCATAATAATGGTTCATAATGCATTATAAGTTAGCAACAATAATGATTCATAGTTGGCACTAATAATGGTTGAAAAGTGATATGGCAAAATCTCACATTTAGTCATTGTAATTTAAGGTATTTTTAAGATTAGTCCTTAAAGCTTCTACTATAAATACCCTAGCTCATTTAGCTTCAAAACCATCCCAAAGCATTCTAGCTTTCTTCCAATGCTAGAGAGAATTTAGAGAGTTTCTTGAGAGTTGTTTTCTCCTTTTTATCAAGAGAGAATTATCATTGTTTTCTCCTTGGTAGATCGAGAGAGGTTGTAATTCCTATTTTCTCATAGTGAAATTCTTCTATCGTTGCCCGTGATTTTTACCCTATATTATTTAGGGGTTTTCCATGTAAATTTTGTGTCTTCTTTATTTTCATTTTTATTTTCTCAAATTATCAGTTGCGATTTTGCTCTATCCGATAGCCGTCTTCCGTAATAATTGGTATCCGAGCCAGATTTGAGTGTGTAATATCTGCTTATTGTCTTTGTGGTTGCCACCAAAAGGTGGATCCTCCAACATAAGAAAGTAAGAAGGTATTACCCATTCTTTGAAGGTTCCAGAGAACTATTCACGATAGTGAAATAGTGAGAGTTATCCGTAATAGAAGCTATGACAACGAAATTTGATATTGAAAAATTTAATGGGAGAAATTTCTCATTGTGGAAATTGAAGATGAAGGTCATCCTGAGGAAAGACGGTTGTCTAGCAGCTATCAGTGAAAGGCCAGTAGATTTCACAGAAGACAACAAATAGATCGAAATGGACGGGAGTGCTATGGCAAATTTTCATCTGGCATTAGCAGATGAAGTATTGTCAAGCATCGAGGAAAAGAAGACAGCTAAGGAGATATGAGATCATCTCACCAAATTGTACGAGGCCACATCGTTGCACAATAAAATTTTCCGTAAGAGAAAATTGTACACTCTCCGGATGCCAGAATTTACTTCAGTGACAGAGCACTTAAATACACTTAACACTTTATTTTCTCAGCTTACATCCTTAAGCTGTAAAATAGGAGAACAAGAACGTGCTGAACTTCTACTTCAAAGTCTACCGGATTCGTATGATCAACTCATTATCAACTTGACAAACAGTAATTTCACCAGTCTATTCTTCGACGACGTTGCAACTGCTATTCTACAAGAAGATAATCAGCGCAAGAATAAGGAAGACAGACAAGTAAATCTACAACAAGCAGAAGCGTTGACAATGATGAGAGGGATATCAATAGAACGTGGCCAAAGCAGCAGTCACAAATATGGTAGATCGAAGTCGAGAAACAAGAAGAATTTAAAGTGCTATAATTGTGGAAAAAAAGGGTCACTTGAAGAAGGATTGTTGGAGTCTAAATAAAAACTCCAATCCACAAGGTAATACCGCAAACACTTCAGATGATGGAGATGCTCTATGCTGTGAAGAGTCAACCACCGTGGGAGGTAGAAAAAGATATGCAGATATATGGCTCATTGATTCGGGAGCAACATATCACATGACCTCAAGAAGAGAATGGTTCCATCATTATGAATCTGTCTCAGGAGGATCAGTGTATAGTTGCAATGATCATGCCTTAGAGATCGTTGGAGTGGGAACCATCAAATTGAAGATGTATGATGGAACAATCAAAGTTATTCGAGATGTGCGGCACGTGAAAGGCCTGAAGAAAAATTTATTATCCTACGGATTGTTGGATAATAATGCAAGCAAGATTGAAACACGGAAAGGAATCATGAAGGTGTTCTGTGGAGCGCTTGTGGTGCTGAAAGGCGAAAAGATAGAAGCAAACTTGTACATGCTGAAGGGATAGACTTTGCTAGAAGCAGAAGCCTCTATTGCCTCATATAGTTCAGATTCTGCAATGCTATGGCATCAGAAACTTAGACACATGTCAGAACAAGGAATGAAAGTTCTTGTGGAGCAAAAGCTACTTACAGGCTTAACAAAGGTATCAATTACTTTGTGTGAGCATTGCATAACAAGTAAGCAGCACCGATTGAAATTCAACACACCAAATTCTAGAGGCAAAAATGTTCTAGAATTGGTTCATTCTGACGTATGGCAAGCACCAGTTATATCCCTAGGTGGAGCAAAATACTTTGTCTCATTTATTGATGACTACTCTAGGAGATGTTGGGTGTATCCTATTAAGAAGAAGTTAGATGCGTTTTCAACTTTCAAAATATTCAAAGCGCGGGTGGAACTTGATTCTGGAAATAAGATCAAGTGTTTCAGAACAGATAATGGAGGAGAATACACAAGCGAAGAATTTGATGACTTTTGCAGGAAAGAATGCATCAAAAGACAGTTCAAAGTGGCAAACACTCCTCAACAAAATGGAGTGGCAGAGCGGATGAACAGAACCTTATTAGAAAGAACAAGAGCAATGTTAAGGGATGCAGGCCTAGAAAAATCATTCTGGGCAAAAGTAGTCAATACCGCCTGTTATTTGGTGAATCGAGCTCCATCAAGTGCAATAGAGCTGAAGACACCAATGGAGATGTGGAATGGTAAACCAGCTGATTATTCAAACCTCCATGTATTTGGAAGTATTGTGTACGTGATGTATAACTCCCAAGAAATCTCAAAGCTGGATCCAAAATCCAGGAAATACAAATTATTGGGGTATGTTGATGGTGTAAAGGGGTATCGCTTGTGGGATCCCACTGCCCGTAAAGTGATAATTAACAGGGATGTTATCTTTGTAGAAGATAAGCTACAAAGAAAAGAAGAAGATGGTAGCGCTGAAAAATCAGAGACTACACAGATACATATGGAAAAGGAGTTTGAACAAGGAGATTCTTTTGAAGCAGAACCAGCACATGATGAACAAGAACCAGAGAGTTCTGAAGCTCAAACAACTCGTCAATCAGATCGTGTGAGAAGATGTTCCAATTGGCACTCAGATTATGTTATAGAAGGTAATATTGCATACTGCCTTTTAACAGAAGACGGTGAGCCATCAACATACCAGGAGGGAATAAACAGCTCAGATGTTTCACTGTGGATGATGGCGATGCAAGAAGAAATCGAAGCCCTTCATAAAAATAATACATGAGACCTTGTGCCACTACCACAAAGAAGAAAGGCAATTAGGAACAATTGGGTCTTCAAAATCAAGCGAAATGGTGACAATCAAGTTGAGAGGTATCGTGCAAGACTGGTGGTCAAAGGATATGCTCAAAAAGAAGGTATTGATTTCAATGAAATATTTTCTCCTGTGGTTCGACTAACAACAGTTCGAGTAGTTTTGGCAATGTATGCTACATTGGACTTACATCTAGTGCAGCTAGATGTTAAAACAGCTTTTCTTCATGGAAATCTTTAAGAAGAAATTTATATGCTCCAGCCTGAAGGTTTTGAAGAAAAAGAAAAGAAGAACTTGGTTTGCAGGTTGAACAAATCTCTGTACGGTCTGAAGCAGGCACCGAGGTATTGGTATAAGAGATTTGATTCCTTCATTATGTGCCTTGGATATAACAAACTTAATGCAGACCCTTGTGCTTATTTCAAGAGGTCTGGTGATAACGATTTTGTTATATTACTGTTGTATATGGATGACATGTTGGTTGCAAGACCCAACAAAGATCATATTGAAGAATTGAAGGCACAACTGGCTAGGGAATTTGAAATGAAGGACTTGGGATCAGAAAACAAGATTCTAGGGATGTAAATTCACCGAGACATAAGTAATAGGAAGATTTGACTTTCACAAAAGAATTACTTAAAGAAGATCTTGTCACGATTCAGCATGCAAGATTGTAAGCCAATTTCTACCCCTCTTCCTATTAACTTCAAATTATCCTCCAGTATGAGTCCTAGCAGTGAAGAAGAGATGATGGAGATGTCTCGAGTATCGTATGCATCGGCAGTGGGAAGTTTAATGTTCGTTATGATATGCACAAGACCAGACATTGCACAAGCAGTGGGAGTGATTAGTCGGTATATGGCGAATCCAGTCAAAGAGCATTGGAATATAGTAAAGAGGATCCTGAGATATATCAAAGGGACCTCAAATATTGCATTATGTTACGGAGGATCAAATTTACTTATCAATGGGTATGTTGATTCTGACTATGCAGGGGATTTGGATAAAAGCAAATCTACTACAGGATATGTGTTTAAAGTTGTTGGTGGAGCTGTAAGATGGCTTTCAAAATTACAGTCAGTTGTGGCTACATCCACAACAGAAGCAGAATATGTAGCATCTACACAAGCCAGTAAAGAAGAAATTTGGTTGAAGATGCTATTAGAGGAGCTTGGGCACAATCAAGAGTATGTCTCTATGTTTTGTGATAGTCAAAGCGCCTTGCATCTAGCAAGGAATACAACATTTCATTCAAGGACAAAGCACATTCGAGTTTAATACCATTTCATTCTTGAAAAGGTTGAAGAAGGACGGTAGATATGCAGAAGATCCATACCAAAGATTGTTACAGAAGACGGTTATCGGATAGAGCAAAATCGTAACTGATAATTTGGGAAAATAAAAATGAAGATAAAAGAGATACAAAATTTACGTGAAAAACCCCTAAATAATATAAGGTAAAAACCACGGGAAACGGTAGAAGAATTTCACTATGAGAAAATAGGAATTACAACCTCTCTCAATCTACCAAGGAGAAAACAATGATAATTCTCTCTTGATAAAAAAAGGAGAAAACAACTCTCAAGAAACTCTCTAAATTCTCTAGTATTTGAAGAAAGCTAGAATGCTTTGGGATGGTTTTGAAGCTAAATGAGCTAGGGTATTTATAGTTAAAACTTAAGGACTAATCTTGTAAATACCCTAAAATTAAAGTGACTAAATTGGGTATTTTACCCTTGCTATTTTTCAACAATTTTGGCTCCTAATTAATTTTTAGCCGCCCATGTGTTAGACATTCAACAATTAGCCGCCCATGTGTTGCCTCTTTCTTAGACTTTCAATAATCTCCCACTTGAAGATTTGATTGGAACAATCATATCTTCACACCATTCTTTCTACCTTGTACCTTCATGTTGCTTATGTTTCTGTCAGGCCACAAGAGGATCGGCACCGGGTAAATTTATCAGCGTTGATCGTCTTCGTCATGAAATCTGCTATGTTGTCTTTGGTATGGATCTTCTACATATCTACCGTTCCTTCTTCCACTTTTTCACGAAGGAAATGGTATTGAACTCGTATGTGCTTTTTCCTTGAATGAAATGTTGGATTCCTTGCTAGATGCAAGGCGCTTTGATTGTCACAAAACAAAGAGACATACTCTTGATTGTGCCCAAGCTCCTCCAATAACATCTTCAACCAAATTGTTTCTTTACTGGCTTGTGTAGCTGCTACATATTTTGTCTCTATTGTGTATGTAACCACAATTGACTGCAATTTTGAAACCCAGCTTACAGATCCACCAGCAACTTTGAACACATATCATGTTGTAGATTTGCTTTTATCCAAATCCCCTGCATAGTCAGAATCAACATACCCATTGATAAGTAAATTTGATCCTCCGTAACATAATGTAACATTTGAGGTCCCTTTGATGTATCTCAGGATCCTCTTTACTGTATTCCAATGCTCTTTGCATGTACCGACTAACCACTCCCACTGCTTGTGCAATGTCTGGTCTTGTGCATATCATATCGAATATCAAACTTCCCACTGCCGATGTATATGGTACTCGAGACATCTCCATCCTCTCTTCTTCACTGCTAGGACTCATACTGGAGGATAATTTGAAGTTAATAGGAAGATGGGTAGAAATTGGCTTACAATCTTGCATGTTGAATCGTGACAAGATTTTCTTCAAGTAATTCTTTTGTGAAAGCCAAATCTTCCTATTACTTCTGTCTCGGTGAATTTGCATCCCTAGAATCTTGTTTGCTAATCCCAAGTCCTTCATTTCAAATTCCCTAGCCAGTTGTGCCTTCAATTTTTCAATATGATCTTTGTTGGGTCCTGCAACCAACATGTCATCCACATACAACAGCAATATAACAAAATCGTTATCACCAGACCTCTTGAAATAAGCACAAGGGTCTGCATTAAGTCTGTTGTATCCAAGGCACATAATGAAGGAATCAAATCTCTTATACCAACACCTCGGCGTCTGCTTTAGACCGTACAGATATTTGTTCAACCTGCAAACCAAGTTCTTCTTTTCTTTTTCTTCAAAACCTTCAGGCTGGAGCATATAAATCTCTTCTTCAAGATTTCCATGAAGAAAAGCTGTTTTAACATCTAGCTGCTCTAGATGTAAATTCAATGTAGCACATATTGCCAAGACTACTCGAACTGTTGTTAGTCGAACCACAGGAGAAAATATTTCATTGAAATCAATACCTTCTTTTTGAGCATATCCTTTGACCACCAGTCTTGCACGATACCTCTCAACTTGATCGTCACCATTTCGCTTGATTTTGAAGAGCCATTTGTTACCAATTGGCTTCCTTCCTTGTGGTAGTGGCACAAGGTCCCATGTATAATTTTTATGAAGGGCTTCGATTTCTTCTTGCATCGCCATCATCCACAGTGAAGCATCTAAGCTGTTTATTGCCTCCTGGTATGTTGATGGCTCACCATCCTCTGTTAAAAGGCAATATGCAATATTTCCTTCTATAATATAATCTGAGTGCCAATTGGGACGTCTTCTCACACGATCTGATTGACGAGTTGTTGGAACTTCATAACTCTCTGGTTCTTGTTCATCATGTGCTGGTTCTGCTTTAGAAGAATCTCCTTGTTCAAACTCCTTTTCCACATGTATCTGTGTAGTTTCTGACTTTTCAGCGCTATCATCGTCTTCTTTTCTTTATAGCTTATCTTCTACAAAGATAACATCCCTACTAATGATCACTTTGCGGGCAGTGGGATCCCACAAGCTATACCCCTTTACTCCATCAGCATACCCTAAGAATTTTCATTTCTTGGATTTTGGATCTAGCTTTGAAATTTCTTGGGAGTTGTACATCACGTACACAATACTTCCAAATACATGGAGGTTTGAATAATCAACTGGTTTACCAGTCCATATCTCCATTGGTGTCTTCAACTCTATTGCACTTGATGGAGCTCGATTCACCAAATAACAGGCGGTATTGACTGCTTCTGCATAGAATGATTTTTCTAGGCCTACATCCCTCAACATTGCTCTTGTTCTTTCTAACAAGGTTCTGTTCATCCGCTCTTCCACTCTATTTTGTTGAGGAGTGTTCGCCACTGTGAACTGTCTTTGATGCCTTCTTTCCTGCAAAAGTCATCAAATTCTTCGCTTGTGTATTCTCCTCCATTATCTATTCTGAAACACTTGATCTTATTTCCAGAATCAAGTTCCACCCGCACTTTGAAGTTTTTGAAAGTTAAAAACACATCTGACTTCTTCTTAATAGGGTACACCCAACATCTCCTGGAGTAGTCATCAATAAATGAGACAAAATATTTTGCTCCCCTAGGGATGTACCTGGTGCTTGCCATACGTCAGAGTGAACCAATTCTAGAACATTTTTTCCTCTAGAATTTGACGTGTTGAATTTCAACCGGTGCTGCTTACTTGTTATACAATGCTCACACAAAGGAAGTGATACATTTGTTAAGCCGGGAAGTAGCTTTTGCTCCACAAGGACTTTCATTCCTTGTTCTGACATGTGTCCAAGTTTCTGATGCCATAGCATTGCAGAATCTGAACTACATGAGGCAACAGAGGCTTCTTCTTCTTCTAGCAAAGTCTCTCCCTTCAGTATGTACAAGTTTGCTGTTATCTTTTCTCCTTTCAGCACCACAAGCGCTCCACGGAACACCTTCATGATTCCTTTCCGTGTTTCAATCTTGCTTGCATTATTATCCAACAATCCGTAGGATAATAAATTTTTCTTTAGGCATTTCACATGCCGCACATCTCGAACAACTTTAATTGTTCCATCATACATCTTCAATTTGATGGTTCCCACGCCAACGATCTCCAAGGCATGATCATTGCAACTATACACAGATTCTCATGAGATAGGTTCATAATGATGGAACCATTCTCTTCTTGAGGTCATGTGATATGTTGCTCCTGAATCAATGAGCCATATATCTGCAAATCTTTTTCTACCTTCCACGGTGGTTGACGCTTCACAGCATAGAGCATCTCCATCATCTGAAGTGTTTGCAGTATTGCCTTGTGGATTGGAGTTTTTATTTAAACTCCAACAATCCTTCTTTAAGTGACCCTTCTTTCCACAGTTGTAACACTTTAAATTCTTCTTGCTCCTCGACTTCGGTCTACCGTGTTTGTGGCTGCTGCTTTGGCCACGTTCTGTTGATCTCCCTCTCATCGTTGTCATCATTATCATCGTTGTCAACGCTTCTGCTTGTTGCAGATTTACTTATCTGTCTTTCTTGTTCTTACGCCGATTTTCTTCTTGTAGAACAGCAACTGCAACATCATCAAAGACTAGACTGGTGACATTATTGTTTGTTAAATTGATGATGAGTTGATCATATGAATCCGGTAGACTTTGAAGTAGAAGTTCAACACATTCTTGTTCTCCTATTTTACAGCTTAAGGATGTAAGCTGAGAAAATAAAGTATTTAATGTATTTAAGTGCTCCGTCACTGAAGTGGATTCTAGCATACGGAGAGTGTACAATTTTCTTTTAAGGAAAATTTTATTGTACAATGATGTGGCCTCGTACAATTTGGTGAAATGGTCACATATCTCCTTAGTTGTCTTCTTCTCCTCGATACTTGACAATACTTCATCTGCTAATGCTAGATGAAAGTTTTTCATATCATTCCCGTCCATTTCGATCCATTTGTTGTCATCTGTGAAATCTACCGGTCTTTCACTGATAGCTGCTAGACACCCGTCTTTACTCAGGATGGCCTTCATCTTTAATTTCCACAATGAGAAATTTCTCCCATTGAATTTTTCAATATCAAATTTCGTTGCCATATCTTTAATTACGGATAGCTCCCACTATTTCACTATCGTGAATAGTTCTCTGGAACCTTCAAAGAATGGGTAATACCTTCTTACTTTCTTATGTTTGAGGATCCACCTTTTGGTGGCAACCACAAAGACAATAAGCAGATATTACACACTCTAATCTAGCTCGGATACCAATTGTTGCGGAAGACGGCTATCGGATAGAGCAAAATCGCAACTGATAATTTGAGAAAATAAAAATGAAGATAAAAGAGATACAAAATTTATTTGGAAAACCCCTAAATAATATAAGGTAAAAACCACGGGCAACGGTAGAAGAATTTCACTATGAGAAAATAGGAATTACAACATCTCTCAATCTACCAAGGAGAAAACAATGATAATTCTCTCTTGATAAAAAAAAGAAAACAACTCTCAAGAAACTCTCTAAATTCTCTAGTATTTGAAGATAGCTAGAATGTTTTGGGATGGTTTTGAAGCTAAATGAGCTAGGGTATTTATAGTTGAAACTTAAGGACTAATCTTGTAAATACCCTAAAATTAAAGTAACTAAATTGGGTATTTTACCCTTGCTAATTTTCAACAATTTTGGCTCCTAATTAATTTTTAGCCGCCCATATGTTAGACATTCAACAATTAGCCGCCCATGTGTTACCTCTTTCTTAGACTTTCAACAAAGACAACATAGCAGATTTCATGACGAAGGCGATCAACGCTGATAAATTTACCTGGTGTTGATCCTCTTATGGCCTATCAGAAACGTAAGCAACATGAAGGTACAAGGTAGAAATAATGGTGTGAAGATATGATTATTCTAATCAAATCTTCAAGTGGGAGATTATTAGTTGTCATGCAAAATTATTAGTTGTCATACAACTAATAATAGTTGTATAATGCATAATAATGGTTCATAATGCATTGTAAGTTGGCAACAATAATGATTCATAGTTGGCACTAATAATGGTTGAAAAGACGTAAGCAACATGAAGGTACAAGGTAGAAAGAATGGTGTGAAGATATGATTATTCTAATCAAATCTTCAAGTGGGAGATTATTAGTTGTCATGCAAAATTATTAGTTGTCATACAACTAATAATAGTTGTATAATGCATAATAATGGTTCATAATGCATTGTAAGTTGGCAACAATAATGGTTCATAGTTGGCACTAATAATGGTTGAAAAGTGATATGGCAAAATCTCACATTTAGTCATTGTAATTTAGGATATTTTCAAGATTAGTCCTTAAAGCTTCTACTATAAATACCCTTGCTCATTTAGCTTCAAAACCATCCCAAAGCATTCTAGCTTTCTTCCATTACTAGATATAATTTAGAGAGTTTCTTGAGAGTTGTTTTCTCATTTTTATTAAGAGAGAATTATCATTGTTTTCTTCTTGGTAGATCGAGAGAGGTTGTAATTCCTATTTTCTCATAGTGAAATTCTTCTACCGTTGCCCGTGGTTTTTACCCTATATTATTTAGGGGTTTTCCACGTAAATTTTGTGTCTTCTTTATCTTCATTTTTATTTTCTCAAATTATCAGTTGCGATTTTGCTCTATCCGATAGCCGTCTTCTGCAACACTATTGTTTTCGGTATAAAATTTCCTATAAAAGTAGAAAATGTCCTACCTTTGAGTGGAATTTGAACTATTGATTTACTTAATTGAATGTAACGAATTAAGTTTATAACGGAATCTAAAACTTAATTACTGATCTAATTTGTGTACCTCTACAAAGTAGACCTCAATAGTGAACTGAAGAATAATGGGAGCAAGTGATTGAGTTCATAGTTGTTCATATAAACGTTTGTGTCTAATATATGTGATCGCCGTCAAAAATACTTTTAAATCCATTGCTAGTAGTATTATACTGATATTATAAATACATTATGGTTGTAGGGATCAAAGCCATGGAGGTACACAGGGAAGGAAAAGAACATGGAGAGAGAAGACAAAAAGATGTTGGTGAAGAAATGGTGGGATGTTTATGAAGATGAATCTCTTGATTACAAGAATGCTTCCATTACTGAACCTAAAGATTTGAACTTTATTCTCTCCGTTTACTGAAGATGGTGATGTTGTTACACACCAATGGAGTGCTACATCAGCAGCTTAAGCAGTTCGTATTATCTGATGCCACGTGTTTTGGGAACTATTAATCTAATATTTGCACACTTAAACCAGTCTTTAAATGATATATATTATTTTTCATATATAGCGTTTAATGTTTTGTTTTAAGTTTTTGAAGGTTCAGTAGTGTTGGTGTTTTAAAATATGGACTCTTATAATATTGGAAATAAATAAGTGATGTTCTCTAATAATATTTATGCTTTATCTACGTACGATGGACCTTGATCAGTAAAAAGGTTTCCTTTAACTATTTTGAATTTATAAAAATACTCGTGATTAATAATTTATTTAAAGTTTAAGGGCTTAAATAAAAATTAAACACTTTTACTAACGTGTCATTTACATCCAACTCACAGCAGCTGCAGCTAACGTCTCATTGATCGCTTCTTAATTAAAATGAAACGAAAGTAATCATATATTATGTTTTTTGAATCCAATTACCATAAGTTTATAAAGCTCAAATGAAAGTGACTATTTGTGTAGTTTACCCATTTTTAAAAAATATATAATTTTAATTTTTTTAGTTTTAAATATTTTTTTTAAATTACCATAATGTGACATCTATCCTTTAACACCAGAATTAACTACAGTTACGATCCATACACCTAAAGTAGTAATGTTAGGCACTTGGATGATTTAAAAAAAAATTTAAGCACCTATTTGAGAAAATTGATATATTTTGGTCCCTTATTTTATAATTAAGTCTATTTTTAGGATTGAAGTGTTATTTTGATTATACTGGATTTTATTTAAGGATCAAAGTATACTTTTATTATACTAAAATTAAAAAATATTAATCACTCAAAATATGATACATGTTTGATTTATAATTTATTTTATAAAATTTATAAATGGTTCAAAGAAGTAATCGAAACTCGAGGTTTTTCCACCTTTGTGCGTCAAATAAAAGAAGGATAAATTTGATACAGGCTCTGAAATTCAATGGAGAGTCTATCATTGATCCTGAGTTAATCAAGAAGTGTGTGGAAGATTTCTTCACCAAAGCTTTCGGCACCAGCAACACTATCGAAGCGGAGAGAATGAATCTGAATTTTTCAAAGATATCAGCGGTTCAGCAAGACTTTCTAGAACATCAATTTACGGAGGATGAGGTCTGGGAAGCCATTTCATCCACCGCAACAATAAGGCAAAATGGTTATAATAATATGGGATTTTTCAAGAAGTTTTGGCCACTATTAAATGAGGATGTAATGGAATTAATGTAGAGCAATCGGATCTAGAGTCATGGACATTGTCCATCGGGTGCGAAGCTGATTCGTTCCCTACAATTTATCTTGGTCTCCCTCTAGGACCTAAGAAAAAACTCGGTATTCTTGTGGGAACCGGTGATCCAGAAATTCTACTCTCGTTTGGCAAGTTGGAAGGCAAACTGTCTCTCACTAGCTGGAAGGATAGTTCTTATTAAATCGATTTTTAATTCGTTACCGATATATTTCTTATCGCTATGCCGAAACAAATTCTTTCGAAGTTAAACTCTTTGATGAAAAATTCTCTTTGGAATGGTTCTAAGACGAGAAACAGGATTTACTAGATCAACTGAGAGTCGATTTGCAAACCAAATGAGCATGGAGGATTGGGTATAATGAATCTAGAGTTTTTGAACCGAGCCCTTCTAGGTAAATGAGTCTGGAAATTTCCTAATGATGGAGGCAGTAGTGGGAGGGGGTCATCTGCTCTAAATATTACTTGGAGACGAGTTCTGATCTTGAAAAATCAACAACCTGCTCGTGTTTTTCTGGATTTGGCGAGATGTGTTGAGCTCATTTTTTAAAGAGGATGTGATCGGGGGGATGTTTGAGAAATAATTTTCAAATCCAAATTGGTAAAGGAGAATCGATTAGGTTTTGATTGGGCTATTTATTGGCTATGTGAAATCCCACTGAAGGAAAATTTTCCACGTGTTTACACTTTATCCAGTGATAAAGAGGGTAAAGTGTCGAATTTTGGGGCAAAGAAAGGGTCTGGGTGGGAATGGGAGATTCCCTTCGTAGAAGGTTTATTTGATTGGGAAATAGGGCAGTGGGAGAACTCAAATTTTCTGCTAAATTGTTTCAGGTCGGGCGACATGAATTCAGACCGGCTCTCGTGGAAAGGAAGTGGTGACATGGTATTTTCAGTCAAATCTTTTAGTTCTATATCGGCAAAATCAAGATTCGATTCCCCACATTGGAGCAAGTGGTATGGTTGGGAATTGCACCTCAAGGGTAGAAGTTTTCGTTTGGCACTTAGTTCACTCAGGGGTTGCAGTTAAAACAGAGATGATGAAACGGGGAGTTGCGGTCATATCGGATTTTCTTTCCCCCTGTGCAGGCCGGAACCAGAAACGGTGATCCATTTATTCATTGGCTGCGAGGTAGTTTGGGATCTTTGGAATATTTTCTGCCGCTGTTGGAATTTTTCAGCAGCATTCTCGGGGGGCATTTCCATTTTCTTATATGATTGGTTTGAAGCTGCACCCGATTGCTCTTTAGATTCAATTTGGTGTTTTATACCATTTGTTGTCTTTTAGTCGGTTTGAAAATTTAGGAACGAAATTGTGTTAAAAAATCGCATGGTTCAGACTTGCTGTCTGGTTTAAAGCCAAAGTCCCCACTGCCTCTTGTTCGTTAGATGATCTGATTTGTGATCCACAGCTTGCTGATTCGGCTCCTCTAAAAAGAACATTGAAGTCTTGTCCTGTGGTATGGTCTCCGCCTCCCCATGATATCCTAAAAGTTAACGTTGATGGAGCTATGAAGGGTATTGGAGGAGTCCTTCGAATATTTTGGATTTTTCTCTTTAGCTATTGGTCAAGGTCCTCCTGTGATGGAAGAGATTTTAGCAATTAAGCATGGCTTGATGATGTTTTTGAAGTATCAGTATAGTAATAGGCATAGGATGATTATGGAAACGACTGCAAGATAGCTTTGATTTGGATTGTCAATCCGCTAACATGCCCTGATTCGTTTAACTAAACAAGGAATCGACTAGTGATTCTAGTTTCTCGGTTGATGAATAGAGTCTTTGTTATTCGTTTGATTTATTTATGCCACATTTCGGACGTGCCTTGATATATTAAGTGCGGTGGATTTTTGTAATGGTGTCTTCGGAGTCTTGAATAAAATTGAGTTACTCTTTTCTTCCTTTCACTATAAATTGCCTATCTTGTTGGGTGCTGATATGTATAAAGACGGTTTTAATGAGACCTCCTACTCTTATTAAATCTTTCATAAATTTTATTTTAAAATAATTAATATTATTAATATTTTACAAAAAAAAAATTAAAATTCTTAATTCTTTTTCTACCACTCATTTAGTTTTAGACGCCTTTACTAATTGTCTTCTAATTGTCTTCCAAATCCTTAACTTCTTAAATTTAATTTAAGAAGTTAGGTTTTGGAAATTTAGGATTTAGAGTTTTATAAATTTTGAGGTGTTTTGAGTAAAATAAAAAGAAATTAGAATTATTTTTTAAAATTTATGAACTTTATTTTTAAAAATTAAAAGCAATTAAAAATTAGATCACATATTAAATATTAATTGATTGATTGATTTTAAACAAAAAATTTTAACACTTACATTAATTAAAAAATTCGAACATATAAAGTGGACAAAAATATAATTTAAATAATTTTTTTAACTAAGCTAATAAAGAAATGAGATCATGAGAGTTTTCTCATATTATGTAAGAGCTAGCCTTAGAGATGAAACAGTGGTTTAGATATGAAGCTGGGGAAGCGGCAGAAAAGATAGATCTGGGGAAGAAAATTTATAAAAAAAATATGGGTAAATTGATTTTTTATTCATAAATTGTTTTGAGTTTACAAAAAGATCCATGATTAATAATTTATTTAAAGTTTAAGGATTTAAATAAAAACTAAATATTTTTACTAATATGACATGTCATCCAACTCACAACAGCTAATGCCCCAATGACCACGTCTTAATTAAAAGGAAACGAAAGTGACCATATATTATATCTTTTTAATCTAGTAATCATAAGTTCATAAAACTCAAACGAAAGTAACAATTGTATACTTTACCCTTTAAAAATAAAATCAAAAAAATCAAAAAAAATCTCAAAACTTTAAAAACCCTCATTCAACACCTAAACTCATGCCTGCCATTACCTTTTGCTATCTACGAAGCTTAACCTGACTTTACCTTCTCCAATAATCAATAAACCTATGAAATTACGACAAATCAACGTTTGTACATTGTGAACCCCACGTTGAAAATAGCGACACCATGCGATTATGACAATCAAACGACAAAAACTATAGCGGCGTATGACTATGAAGATGGTAAAGATTACGTCGGGAGCGGTGACCGTGGGCGATAAGGGCAATGTTGGTCGGTTAAGGTTAGGGATTTAGGATTTTTAGGGATTTAATTTTTTTTAATTTAAGAAAAATTAGGATTTTTTTTATAAATATAATAATATATTTTTTTATTTTTTTAAATAAAATTTTTAAAATCACCAGAATATGACATGTGTCACTTAACGAAGAAAATTAACGATAGTTACAATTTGATACCTAAAATAATAACGTTTGTAACGTTAAATATCTTTATGATTCAAAAATGTTTGGGTACCTATTTAAAAATAGGTGTAGTTTAGACACTTATTTTATAATTAACAATATATATATATATATATATATATATATATATATATATATATATATATATATATATATATATATATATGATGAAATTGTTTCACCCTTACCCTTTTTTTTTATTGAATAGATTTACCCTTAAGTTGGATCCTGAAAATGAGTAGAATTGTTGTAAAATCGCAGATGCTGAGGAAGATGGCAATACGAAATGCGAACAAGACTCTCAAGTGGAAGATGAACTCCCAGAAACCCCAAGCTACACCTTCCTTCTCAACCATTCCAAACCTAACCCACGCTTATCTAGACCCCAAACCCCAAACTGTTCCCTCACTCACCCACACCATCAACCTCCTCCTCCCCCGCCTCTGCCTCTCCGACCACCTCGCCACCGCTATCCACCTCATCACCGCCGCACTCACTCTCCCCAATCCTCCCCACAACCCCGACTCCCTCTCACTCCCAATCCTCGTTCACTCCCTCACCCTCCAGCCCGACTTGAAACTGCCCATGTCACTCCTCAACCGTATCCCTCGAGGTCACCCGTACGTGACCCCCATCTCCACCATGCTCATTGCTTCTTTTCTCAAAAAGGGTAGGCCTAAAGATGCTTTAAAAGTGTATAAATGGATGCTCAGGCCCGGGTCTCCTTATGATTCCATGGTGGACAAGTCTGCCTATGGGGTTTTGGTTGGTGGGTTGTGTGGTGGTGGGTTGGTTCTGGAGGGATTGATGGTTTTGAGGGATATGTTGAGGGTTCATCTTTTACCTGGGGAGGGTCTTAGAAAAAGGGTGGTTGGGAGTTTATTGAGAGAGGCTAGGGTTAGGGAAGCGATGGCATTGGATCGGCTTTTACCTCGTGTTCGATCCGATGGCGGTCTCCATAAG
Source organism: Hibiscus syriacus (assembly GCF_006381635.1). NCBI lineage: Eukaryota > Viridiplantae > Streptophyta > Magnoliopsida > Malvales > Malvaceae > Hibiscus > Hibiscus syriacus. Next base: position 43,082 of record NW_024063360.1, on the reverse strand, counting down.
GTGTTGGATTTGTTGGATAACTACATTGGGAATTGGTCAGACTAGCTGGCTAGTATCAGGTATGTGATTCTGATATATGCAATTAGGTTCTCTAGTTTATTGTTCCTGAATCTGATTACAAATATTCTAATTTGTATAATTGCATTGATAGTCGTTTACATGGTTAACTAGTATGAATTGATGTTTGTTTAGTGTCTTGAAGTACCATTTGTTTTCTTACTATTATATGGTGTTTTTAGTCTCGTACTATAAGTCTAGAATTGAAATGTATTTGGGGAAGTTAATCTGATATATAATTTGGAAGAGGTTGATTGATTATATATTGGAAGAAAAATCCAATGCAGAAACATGCCATTTATTGAAGCCTGAACTGTCTAGTGACGACTGATGAAGAATTCCCAGACAAGATAACATGAGGAAAATGTTTATCTTCTTGCTTGGATGGTGTCGGTTTCTGCATGTTTATCACCCTCTCAACCATTTTAGTTCCAATTACAACAGGGCTCATGTTCTCAGTAATTTTTGAGTAGCCACAACTTACTGCAGGAACATAGCTCTCACTTACATGCAGCGTAGCACCATTAGGGGAACGTCCTCTTGAAGGAGAGCATGACTGTTGTCTTGGTCTACCAGTAAGAACTGGTTCAGCAGAAGAAGATTGAGAACATAGTGTTCTAGGCCACCATCTTGTTGCTGTGAGTTATTCCTGCCAAGTTGTGAAATAGTACTAACTGGTTTTGATGGCAAGTTGGTAACACAGAAAAATATTAATGAGTTTCAAGATAACAGGCCTCCATCCATGTTCCTTCGTAGTTTATAAAAAGGGCTTTTTGATCAGTTAATGTAGATGCAAAAATAAGGAGTCTTTTTACTTTTGCTGGTTCCTGACCACTACCAAACTTATTTTCTTAGTTGTTTCAACTTGTCCCTTGTTGAATATCTAAGATATTTGGCCTACCTGTGGCAACTTAAATATAGGGCTTTTGGTAATGCATATTTTCTGAAACAATAATGATTGTTTTCATTTGGTAATGCAAAATTTCTGAAACAATAATAGGAGTGGATCCCAAAGCCAACATTTCTTTTGGACAATTATCTTAGAATGTTGGTTGCTGATACCATTTGTATACTTTACTCTTTCAAAAAAATAAAGAATGCATCGATACCCATTTTGGACATTTTGCTTCATCATTAACTACATTTATCAAAGCATAGAACAAAAATGTTTATGCATACATTTCAAGAGGCGTACCCCATGGACTTTGATTATATAATATAGGAGATTTACTAACATAAGCTTTCTATGAAAAAACTTGTATTTAATTTCCATTCAAGCAGTATGATCATCCCATAATGCCATTTACAAGCTCTACCCAAAGAAGCAAAGCAAAATTTGTAGCACTCAGCCATTCATAATGGATGCTTTAACTTGTCATTCCCAGGTTAGTTGCTGCTGCCAAAAGCTGGTGACCAGGCAGAACTCACTTCCTTCGGATTCATTGCAACGGCATTGCTATCGCTAACCGGTGAAATATGGTTTATTCACTTTATCCCTCACCCGCTTCTGTTTCATTCAAACAAGATATTTATACAACATAAGTTCCATATACAACATATTTGATCCAAAATAAGTTCCATCAACCTATTGACTGCAACTTTGAGATATGCATTTTGAGGGTATGACACGTAACAGATATTTATACAACATGCTATTTTCTAGCTTCCATGTACTAACATAAGTGGTTTTCCAGATCCAGCCAGAGAACTGAAGGTCGAACTATTGAAAGATCTACAAATGAGGGAAAAAGGAAAAAGGGATTAGATGTAAAACATAGAGTCATATTCTCAGTGTTCCCTAGTGCAGTCATTAGGGATGCCCATAAACCAAGTACTCCCGTAGGACGCTGACTAGGTGACATAGTCATTGACGCTTTTAGTCGAACTTCTGAGATGTTGAGAACGCTGGCATTTCCAGTAAAATACAGGTGATAAGCCCCAAACAATCAAGTACCGAGCAAAACACATTTTTTTAATATCTTAATTGAAGAAGGTTCTCGCATACCCAATTTGAATGATTGGATCAACTGACACAGCTGTAGCTTTAGTATCATATAATCTACTGAGATTGACCTGCTGCGTCATCTCATGTATGCGCCATATAATAGGTTCATGAATGTTTATCAAAAATGAAGAATTATCAGGCCCCTGGTCATAAGACAATAAAAATTAACGACACCGAGTGACTGAGATTTGGGGAAAATAATAAACTCTGCTCAGGATATTGAGATTTACCATTCTCACATTGAAACCAATATATGGATAGACACATAGATCTATTGATCTATTTGTCTGCATAGTCGCTGAAATTTTCATAATATTACGTCTCCTGCCCAATTTCTGTGGACTGAAGAGAACTGGTGTTGGAGTTAATGGCAATTGGTTATCCATTTGAATACCTCTCATTCTTAATTTGAACCTGAAATAACGACATAATCCATACAACATTCACAAATAGGTAAACAACAGGAAAATCTTTCAGTAGAAGAAATTACAATTTTGGATGGCTATTCTGCCTACATGATAAGTAGACGCTAGACAGTTTACTTGGTAGTTTGCAGAAGAGAATGTCAAAAATCCAAGGTTTAGACTAAAAAATTTAGAGCCTTCTTTGAGGTGTTAAAGGAGAAAGAAGGTACGGTGCCCCCTATTACTTAATTTACATGAGAAATTTTAGAACCTTTTTCGTCTGTGTAATTTATACACAAGTGTACTTGCAATAAGCAATCTTATATCAATTGAACGTAACGAGGAAAATCCAAAATGAGTTGATATACAATTTATCACTAGAAATATAATTCCCAGCAATAGCAGGGCATAGATAAGTAAATGATACACAATAGTTGAATGAATAAAACCAAGTATAAAATTGTACATGTGGCGTGCAATGAATGGTTCAAACAAAAAAATACAGTTATTTATTTATTACTTATTTTCTGGAAGCAATTCTGTGGGGCAAACAAATTTTTATAGTGGTAACATGAATCCTGTTGTATTGTAGAATTCCAGAATCTATTAAAGCAGACATACCTGCCACAACCAGAGCCCAAGCCAGCTGAATGTGTCAAATCAAGAGTTTGCACCGACAGGTATAATAACTCCTCAAGTGTATGGTCAACAATGGACAAGCCAAGCTCAACAAGCTCGAAAATGAAATGGAACTCACATTCCGATGTAGAATGCAGTTCATGAGATTCCTTTCTAGATAACGAGGAAGGAATCCTTCCGCTAATTATTGCTGAAGGCTCTCTTTGAGGCAACCAGTCACTGATCTTAACAACATTTACTTTTTCTTCTTTTAGGATGGTAACCCGTAAAGCTCTATCAGGGCCTGTAACATCAACAGGCGGATGGTCAGAAATCTTATTGATGTTGTAATTTTTTTACCTTGATGGGTCAGTCCCATCTGCAAGGATTTCCATCAAATGCCGTCGACCAAGATCTTCCCACAAGAAAGAAACAGCAATGTTGGGAAGAAGAAAGTGCATGAATCACTGGTACCATTCACTTGCTGGTAGCGAATAGGTAAAAAGATGGAACGATTTTCAACCCTGTTCCCAGTAAATAATATTACAAATGAATATAAAAGAAACACAAAAGGGAATTCAAGAAAGGGGATTATGCATGTTCAACATGAAAAATCCGACCCAAGCTGACGGAAGATGCCCGAAAGGCCCTAATCCAACCCACTTGATTCTAATAGTCACTGCCGAAACTTGAACGACATAAGTTAAAGGTAAACGTACCTAGAAAATCCAGAACTTTAATTGAGCATAACTTTTATTCTTCAACTTACGAAATCATATAGGTCAACTGGGTTATTCCACATTTGTTTAGTGTTGGGTTACTTGTGATCTTATATTCATGTTTGAGTATCTTATTGCCAATTACTTTCAGGTTGAATCTTTAACATTATAACAGAGCCAAAGTGGGTTTCGTTCTTGCTACCTATTACCTATGTGAGGTCGTCCATATGTAGGCCCTTGTCAAGCAACATGTGACGGGGGTGTTAAATAGTGTTATCCCATGTCTATTAACTCTCGATATTTCTATGAACCCAACTGAGGTTGTTTACGTGTAGCCCTATGACTACACATAAGGGGAAGCGTTAAAGTAGTGTGATCCCACATCTGTTGAGTATTAGGTTTCTTGTGGTCTTATACCACCTAGGTTAGATGCTTAACATATATGTACGTAACTATTTTAAAAAGTAATGACCCAAAACTGGGCAAAGTGAAACCCAGAGTGACCATAAATCAAGATGGTCATACCATAAACAATCTCAAAATGACATAACTTGAACTACATCCGACCAGAACCCAACTCAACCATCAAATTTCCACCCTTGTATGTTTGGGGAACAAAAGTAGTAAATGAAAGACAAGAAGAAAAGGAATACAGGAAAATCAAACTCCTCTAGTCGATCAACTACTCTGTAAGTATCTAAGGAAGCTTCAAATGTATATAACATATGTGTATCATGTAAAGCTTCAAATGTATATAACATAGGTGTATCATGTAAAGCTTCAACTGTATGTAACATAGGTGTATCATGTAACCTGTAAGGACTTGATGAGGAATTAGGCGGAAGATAACTTTATAGCATGAGCTTTTAGTTCCACTCCAAACTTCAACCTTAAAAATAACTCATCGTGTCCATCGTCCTTTTTCAAAGAAACCAATGACCAAAACAGAATAGACTGGAAATAAAAAGGACCGTTCATGTAGTTTACTCTTAAAATTATTATTGAAAAACTTTAGTTGTTTTTTTTCTTCTCTTACGTGTTTGTTCTAGATCAAATCTAGATTAAAAATTCCGAGTTTTCTTAGCTCAAATCTAGATTAAAAATTTCATAAATTATACGATTCAACAACAAGCTCTAGTGTTAATCCACTAATGATTTCAACAACAAAATTTCATAAATTATTGTAAAATTTACTGTTGTTTAATTCGTTTAAGATTGTAAAAATTCCCAGTCATTCTCATCGGCCGAGCTTATGCCTTCTAAAAAGACTTTAGCCTCAACAAGTCCCGCAGATTGTAATCCCCTGATCTTATGAGCAAGTCCTCCTATGACTATATATATATAATCCTCCTGTAATACCCCAAATTTTTACTAGTGACTAAAATGTAAGTTTTGAAAGTTTGTTGGTTAAAGTATAAACTTTGTAAAAATTTAGAGACCCCAAAAATATAATTTTAAAAAGTTATATATTTTTGCTGGTAAATTAACATTTTGACCTAAAACAAGAATTTTCGTGAGAATCAAATTTTTGGTATGGAATTTGTGTTAAAAGCAATAAAGCTATAAAGTTTGGTATAGAAATCGGATAATCGGATTGAGTTGGAATTTCACAAAAATTTGAAGGATGTTAGATATTGGTTGGAAATATTATTTACATATTTTAGATCAGAGAAATTTAGCTCAGATCAATGTAATTTTTCAGATTTGGCCAACAGTGAAAAATGTAGTGACTAAAATATAATTTTCAAAAATTGCATGGACAAAGTAGAGAGTCAAGGTCAAATTGGTTCATCTTTAACTAAGGAATATTTTAATGGAGGATATGACAATGACATTTAGTAATTTTCAAGATTCATTAATGGTATAAGTGGAATTTCTCATTAAATAAATTTTAAATTCATTTCATTTGTATTTATGCCAAGTGTATTAGAAATTTATCCTAGAATAATAAAGAGAAGAAAAATTTTCAGCCTATTTTCTTCAAGCTGGCCGAAAGTTTCATGTATACCAAGATAAGTTCGTTAATTTGATTTTTGAAGTTATATACTTGATTTTTGGATTAAGCTATTATATATAGAATTAATCTACATGAAATTTTCTATCATTTGGTATAAATATTACATGATGAATAAGCTTATATGTTGAGATTGAAAAATTAGGGCTTATGATTTTGAAGGATTTATGGAATATTATTATGTTTTTGATGTTGGAGATTAATTCTAAAGCATGTGTGATGAATTAACTGATGTGTAAGGTCATGTAATTGGTTCGACCATAGTAGAGTTTTTGGGAATATTTGGATTTTGATGTAATTTGAAGATTTGATGATTAGAATAACATGAATTTGATGTAAGGAAGTTGAATTCATGCTTGAAATTGAGTGAAAATCAAGCCTTAGACCACTTGAAGTATTCTTCCATATGAAGAAAATTAGGGGGGAAATATTGAAAAATTTCCTATAGTCTAGAATTGATATTAGAAGTATTCTATATGATTTTGAGATTAATTTGGATCAATTTGGAACCTTGAGTTAGTAACAAGGCTAATATGCAAGATTTGAGAATTGTGGGATATTATTGCAAGAATGTGATATTTGGGGTTCTCAATGTGGATTTTAATATTTGAAATGTTGGAAATTTTAAGTTAGAAAGTTGAGTGGAGCCAATTTGCAAATTTGGTAAACTTTGAGGTGGAATTCGAAAAGTTATAGGAAATTGGGGATTTGATTGCAAGTTTTCAAATGTGAAAGTATCATTTGGGTAAAATAGAACAATTCTGGAAATTTTAATAGCATGTTGATTCCTGAGTTTAAATTACTGAGTTGGGATCAAATTACAAGTTTAAATAGATGGATGGTTAAATTCGAAAAGTCTAAGAAGCTTTGGGATGAAATTGTAAGTTTTTGAATGCTAAAGTATTGATTTGGGAGTTTTATTAAGGTGCTGAAAATTTTAGAAATTAAAGTGTAATGATCATAATGGAGAAGGATAATTATGAATTTAATGGAAAAGATAAGGTGAATTTTAGAAAGAATTCATAATTAATGGCTTGAGTGTATATTTAGCACAAGTTGAAGGGTTGATAATGGAAATAAATATTTATGAGACCGAATATACATTTTGAGAAGTTTGAAATTTTGATGGGAAACATGATTTAATTTTATATTGATTTAAGTATCGATTTTTATTTCTATTGAATTACTATTTAAGCTTAGATTATGTTAGTTTGATACTAACATATAGTTTGAATATTTTATGTTATTATATAATATCGTCAAACCACGATAAATCTAGTGATCCAAGTAACTCAAAAGGGAAGGAAAAGATGCAGGATTGAGAAGATTATCATGGAGAAGGTTTGATAAAGAGGTAAATGTGAGTGCATTTAATTTGTATTTATGTTATCAAACAAACATTGGCTTGCGATGAGCTAATTCTGAGTTACTACGTTAAGAAGTGACTCCTAATGTTATGTGAATTGTGATTCAAACCTATATGTTCATTCGGTAAGTAATAGAAGTATGGAATGAGTTAAGGAAGCTAATTAAGGAAAGTGCCTAGAATTCAAGATTTGAACTGTAAGTTTAGAAAATAACTATAAATTATAAGGAAATGATTAGAGGATGATATTTATATCGTTGAATTTGTATATCAGTCTAGTTTTGTTTAAAACAAACGGATAATTATTTTGAGTAGTGTACAAAGATATATGAATTTTTAATAGATGATAGGTCAGAAAACAGAGCACCAAAATTTGTTCAAAACAACTTCTGTAAGTCAACGTAAAAAATTCACTATAAATTGTACAAGTGGAACTAAATGCAACAACAACAACAACAAAACCCTATTCCCATATGCAATGGGGTAAGGGGGAGGTAGAGTAGTAGGCTGCCCCCAACGCATGGTTAAGAGCAGCTTCCGTGGAAGACCTCCGGCAGTCAGAAAATTAAAAATAAAGATAAAATGCAATGCATGTATAAATAAATAAGTAAATAAATATTTGAACAGTCTTCATATACAATCTTCATATGCGCGTCATATAATGGGAAGTAATCCTTGCTAATAAATCCCTGCATAATAATCTCAGCATATAGATAGAAACCTAAGACCCGACTAAAATTAAAGAGAGGAAACATGAAGAGAATGATACACAAAAGTTGAACGATAGCAAACTACGAGAATTAATAAAGTTAAAAGGGTTAAAACCTAAACTAAGGCAACATTAATCCGCTACCCTAGTTCTAAGCCTTCATTAATTCCAATGACAAAACGTATAAAAAGTAGAAGTCATGAGAATTACTATAAAGACATTAAAAGAAGACAGAAATGCTACACCCTATGGATGTGACCCGCACTAATCGACTACCCTGGTCTTAAGTCTCCATAATTTCCTATCAAAGGTCATGTCCTCGGTAAGGGCTAAATCCTTCAAATCAGATCTTAAGCAGTCTTCCCACTTCCGCCTTGGTCGTCCTCTCATTCTGGCACCGTCGACTGTAATCGACTCTACCCTCCTGACCGCATCCGACGGGTGTCGCCTAAGGACATGCCCAAACCACCGTAGTCTTCCCTCTCTCAATTTTTCGGATACAGACACCACCCCTAAGGACATCCTAATAGCAGAGTTTGGTGTCATGTCCCATAGAGTCTTACCACATGCCCATCGAAGCATTCTCATTTCTACGGCCTCCACCCTCCTTACGTGATCCTTCTTGATTGCCCAACATTCTGATCCATACAACAGCGCTGGTCTTATTGTCATTCTATAAAATTTTCCCTTAAGTTTTTGAGGCACCTTCTTGTCACACAAAACTCCAGTAGCTGCCCTCCACTTTAGCCATCCCGCCTTTATACGGTGTGTAACGTCATCATCTACACCCCCATCCTTATGTATCATAGACCCTAGATACTTAAAACAATCCTTTGAGGGGAGAACGTATCCTTCTATGCATACTTCTACATCTTCATCGTTTTGGTTCCCACTGAAGTTTGAACATAAATACTCTGTCTTTTCAATATTGATCCTAAGACCTTTTTCTTCCAAAGCAGTCTTACAGGTAGCCAGTCTACTATTCAGCTCAGTTTTTGTTTCAGCAACTAGGACAATGTCGTCAGCGAAAAGCATACACCATGGAACACCATCTGGTGTCGCACAATAGATATCGTCCATAATCAAGGCGAAGATGTAAGGGCTAAGAGCCGACCCTTGGTGGAGTCTGATTTCCACCGGGAATGCCTCGGTGTCGCCAACTATAGTCCTGACATATGTAGTAGATCTATAGTACATATCACGAATCGCCCGGATATAAGCAGTTGTGATCCGTCTCGTTTCCAAGGTCTTCCAGATCGTATCGCGGGGAACGCTATCATACGCCTTCTCAAGGTCAATTAACGCCATGTGAAGATCTCTATTTTTTCCCTATATTTCTCCATAAGCCGTCGAAGTAGATGAATTGCCTCCGTAGTAGACCTGCCTGGCATAAAGCCAAATTGGTTTTCTGAAACCCTAGTAACCTGTCTCAACCTAGCCTCTATCACCCTTTCCCATAGCTTCATGGTATGACTGAGTAGTTTAATACCTCTGTAGTTGCCACAACGTTGGGGATCTCCTTTATTCTTAAAGATTGGTATCACCGTAGACTCTCTCCACTCCTCTCTGGCATCTTGGCAGTCTCTAAAATAATATTAAAGATGTTGGTCAACCACTTAACTCCCTCTTCTCCTAGGACCAACCACACAGTGATAGGAATTTGATCTGGACCGACAGCTTTGTCCCTCCCCATCTTTCTAAGAGTCATTTTGACTTCCTCAATCCCAATCCTACTTGTAGGGCAGTCATTTGCCGTAGTATGATGGTCGGCTGGCCCATCAACGATACTATCTCTACAGGGGAGGCATCGTCATTAAATAAGCCAAAGAAGTAACTACCCCAAACCCTCTTAATATCATGATCTTTCACTAAAAGAACACCATTGTTGTCCTTAATACACCTAATGCTACCTAGATCCTTTTTCCTATTCTCCCTGGATTTTGCAAGTCTGAAGATGCCGTTTTGTCCTTCCTTGGTGTCTAATCTCTTGTACATTTCCTCGTATGCCTTTTCCTTTGCTTTAGCCGCCGTTTTCTTGGCTTCCCGCTTTGCTTCCTTGTATATTTGTTTAGCTCTCGATCTTTCTTCGTCGTATTTGCATTGTAGAAACTCCTTGAAGCAAGTTTGCTTTGTCTTCACCTTAATTTGGACTTCGTCATTCCACCACCACGATTCTTTATGCTCCTTGACCTTCCCTTTCGACAACCCAAGGGTGTTTTTTCCCACCTCTCTGATGGAACTTGCCATATTTTTCCATAACATATCAGCATTATTTGAGTTTGTAGTTCTAAAATCTGTATTAGACAAAACCTTACTCCTAAAGTCATCAGTTGTCGCTCCATGTAAGTTCTTCCAAAGGATCCTAGGTTTACCAAGTTTAGCCCTCCTATGGGTGCTCCGCCCATGGCGTACGCGAAACACCAAAACCAACAATTTGTGTTGTGAAGCACAAGCCTCTTCAAGGAACACCTTACAGTCAATGCAAGCCCATCGATCCCGATTTCGAACCAAGATGTAGTCGATTTGGGTACAATATCCCCCGCTATGGAACATAATCAAGTTCACATCTCTCTTGTTAAAGAAAGAGTTAGTGACCACCATATCGTGAGCAGTAGCAAAATCAAGCAACGAACGCCCCTCCTCGTTCCTACTGCCAAAACCGAAACCCCCATGAACACCGTCATACCCGTCGGTTGCACTACCTATATGGCCATTGAAGTCTCCCCCTATGAAAACTCTTTGGTCCTCCAGAATGCTCCTACGTACATCATCTAACTGATCCCAGAAGCAACGTTTCTCCCCCTCACCTAGGCCAACGTGTGGGGCGTACACTGAAAGGACATTCACCACTTCCTCTTCTATAATAACCTTAATCATCAAGATCCTATCCCGATATCTACAAACTTCGACTACATTTTCCTTGAGCTTAGAGGATACCAAGATACCCACCCCATTTCTAGCGTTATCTACGCCTGAATACCACAACTTGTACCCATTACACTCTCTGGCTCGAGCCTCTTTCCACCTAGTCTCCTGAATACATGCAAAATATATTTTCCTATTACTAAGTACGTCGGTCAGCTCCAACAGCCTAGCATTTAATGTGCCTACATTCAACAAACAAACTCTAAATCTAGTCTCTTTGACACCACTCTGTCTAACCCTCCCCCTATATGCCCTATGAGATCTAAAAGAATGACATGACCTCAAGTAATCATCTATAGAACGAAGCTATGAGGAACTATGAAAAAGGAATCCAAACGGGTAACCAAACGGATTTAAACAAAGGTAACTACAAAACTAAGTTTTAAACCACCAACAGTTCGTAAAATTTATAAATTCAGAATCAAAGTAAAATTACAGTTCGTAAAAAAAAAAAACTCAAACTGCATACACTTTACAGAAAAAAAATCAGCATTCACGTTTAAAGCGAAAAATGCAAGCTAAAAACTAAAAACAAAAACAACAATATGATTATGAATATTTTAGGTTAATAAAAAAGAACAAATAAAACGAGAAAATTAGATGAAAATATATATGCTCACACTTCAAGTCCCCAAGGAAAAAACACCGACCCAGATGCTCAAATACTTTTTTAAAACTCTGAGTTCCCAAATTGACTTTGATTGTTGAAATTCAAAAGAGAAAATAATGAAAGGTTCTCAATTTCAAAACCCAGCAGACAAAGACAAAAACAATTTTTAAAGTATGTGTATTAATACAAAATAATATTTCTTTGAAGGTAATGCAAACTACCATAATATGAAATTTTGATAAATTGTGTAGTTAAAGCATTTGAAAACAAATGATTAATTTTAAAGCTTAGTGAGGATTTATATTTTGATTTATTGATAAAGTGTCAAATTGAATACAATTTATTTATTTATTTAGCTATTTTGATTGAGGACAACTTGTGATAAGTCAACCTCGTATTATTTAAAGTATGTTTTCTATTTTAAATACGGATTATTTTCATAATGTTTATATAAAGTCTTATGAATGTATATGTTATGAACTGCCCAAATTATGATTTTTATGAGAATGATTGGAAAACGATTTTGAGTTGAAATATTGATTATGAAACGAATAAGATATATTTTGAAAGCTCATTGTATGTAACATTGAGAGTCGTAGGTACAATTGGCATGCCATGAGGTGGAGTGATTATGATTATGATTATGATATGGTACATTTGTGTACATTATGTGTAGCACCGTTGGTGCAAGTGATATAAATGCACTTACAGTTCATATTATGATTACGATGATAGCACTGAAGTGCTTATTGTGCACACTCGTCTTACTCATATACCTTTTATTCTCTTACATATACATTGGGCTATAAAAGTACATGTGAAAGTTATGATAATAATATGAAATAAAGGAATATGGAATTGAAATGAAAGTTCTGAAATATGTTCGAATGAAAAAAACATGAGTTGTTTATGATATTTGATGTTGATTTACATGATTTTTGATAAAATCATGAGATGACGATTTTCAGGCTTTCAAGAGGAAAACGACATGACTAGCTCGGTTTGAAAGTTTTAATGTTTTTATTTCAATTACAATTTTATTTTGTATACTTTATTTGAATTTATGTTTAATATCACTTTATTTATATTATTGTCTCTCTAAGTTCTACCTAGCGCGTGATGATTTTCATGCATAGGCTCGAATATAGAAAAGAATGTGAAGTGAGGACCTTTCTGAGCATCGTTTGGAAGTCAAACCTACCTACAGAATCAGTAAGACAACATATCTTTGATTTATTAGTGGCATGTACATTACGCTTGATGGTATGCTTTGTTGAATTTATTTTAAAATGGTATGTAATAGCAAACTAGGATTATTCTTAATTTTGGCTAATTTTAGTTATAATCGTATTTATGAATGAATAGTATAAACACTATGTTTTAATGGTTTTTAAATTAAGTAATATTTAGGCAGCTTTATATAGTTATGAAACATCACTAAACTGCATAATTACTGCTTGAACTCTATTTCGATTTCAACGATCAAATATTATTTTATGATTTATAGGAATAAGGAAAAAGTTTTTAAGTTGAAATATAAGGAAAAAGTTTTTAAGTTAAAAATTTAAGCATTTATGATCAAGAAATGTCTGAAAGGTTAATATAACTTTTATAACTCGTACTTCGAGACGTATACATGTTATGTGTGTTACGCCTCTTATCACCATTCCATTATGATCTTTGACAACAACCCCAATGATTATTTCCTTTGTTTCCCTCACAAAAGTCTCGTCCATATTAACCCTGATAGACTGGGATGTAAAAAGATGACCCCGACCTGTAAGATTGATTGAAACTGAATCAAGTCAAAACTGTTTGTGACCTGAGCAGTGGTGATCCGAAATCGACTGGAATTCGAATTGGTGTTTACTTGTACCCGAGTTAGACTTGGAAATTGTGGATTTGAACCGAACCTGCACCCGATCTGAGAATGATCTGGACCGAAATTGAACCGATAATATGATTACCGAACTCGACCTGCATCCGACTGAAATGAATCTGAACCCGAGATTAACATGGTAAATAATTGGTATTACCTGACATGTAATTAACTTAACTTGTAAATGATTCGACATGTTATTGAATTGATCTGATATTTACATGATTTATAAGTTACAATTGATGAAGTTGTGAGATTTTGAATTTATAATAAACTATGATAACTAATATGATTACATTTTAAAAGATAAAACAAATTATTAGTTATGATAATTAAATTAATATTTTTACTTTTATATCAATTATAATCTTTATATTATAAATCTTAATAATAATAAATTATTTAATTTCATTAAATAACTTAGTTATTGAATATGATTTTATTAGATTATATAAAATCAATTTAAATATTTATAAGTTTAATTTATTTTTATGTAATAATTAATTAATAATTTAAATATAATTTATCTTAAAATTTTAAAATATATATAAAAGATGAATTTTATTTGAGATTGAAATTTTAAAATTTTTAAAGAAATATTATTTTTTGGAGGGAAAATTTATTTTTAGAGGGAAAATTTATTAAAAGAAAGATTTTTTTTAGGGAAAATTGATTTTTTTTGGAAATTTAGAAGTGGTAATAGGTGGGATTGGTTTTAGTGTCCAATAAAATATTTTAATTTAATTAGGCTCGCACTCCTCTAATTATCAATATTTTTTATTTTGTTATTTAGTTTTTTATTTATTTCACTTCATTCATGGTTTAATTGCAAATCTCTTATTGAATTTTCAATTCAATGCAATTTAGTCATGTATACATTCTAATTCTAGTCATTAAATGTGAATGTTAATTTTAGAATATTTTATTTTAGTCACTTATGTTTAATGATATATATATATATATATATATATATATATATATATATATATATATATATATATATATATATATATATATACACTTATTTACATACATCATACATATATACTTTATATATATACTATATAGTTTATATATTTATACTATATAGATTATATACTCATACGTTATATATATGTAATTATATATATTATATATACTTATATATATACTTATATATACTTATGTATATACTTTATATATATATATATATATACTTATACTTTATATATATATGTACTTATATATATACATCATACATATGTACATACATTTGATCAATGATAAGTATATATATATATATATTAAACATATATTTATACTTATGTACATGCATATGTATATATACCATTGATCAATGATAAGTATGTATACATATACATATTATATAATATAAGTTTAATATATATATACACACACAAGTAGATTGTGTTATGTATTTTGCGATACAAATGGGCTTATATTAATAATATGGACTTTTATATATATACATATATACTTTTTATATTAGGCTTACAAATGGGTTTTTATAAATATTGAGTTATGTAATTTGTAATACGAGCTTATATTAATAAAATATACTTGTATTTATTTCAAATATTTATATATTATATACATATATATATATATATATATATATATATATATATATATTATAGTTCTTTTAATTTGATATTTGAATGTTCCTTGAATGACCTTGAATGATGTTTAATTTATTTAAATTATAATTTATAATTTTATGTTTAATCAATTTAATCCTTAAAATTATATTATAAAATCCAAAACTTTATAAACTTTTATTTCTCAACTTTTGAAATGAATGCAATTCAGTCCATTTTTTTACTAATTTCAGCTTCACAAGTTACAATTATTTTGATTTGATCCCTATATGTTGTTTAATTTATTTAAATCTTAACTTGTAATTTCATATTTGTTCAATTTAGTCCTTCATATTATATTTGTATATGAAATTGGCCCATACTTATTTATATTTTTATAATTTACTTCAAACCCAACAAATCAAATAATAAACTTCATTTCAAACTCTATATATTATATCATAATCTCCAAACCCTTTAAACTTTTTTCACCATCTTTTTAAATAGATTCAATTTTGTCCATTTTTATATTAATTTCAACTTAAAATTTTATAATTATTTCGATTTGATCCCTCATCCTTGCATGTTGTTTAATTTATTTAAATTATTGTTTGTAATTTCATGTTTATTTAATTTAGACATTATAATTATATTTTTATTAAAATTGACTCATAATTATTTATATTTTTTGTAATTTACTCCAAATCATATACAACTACAAATTACAATTTTTCATTTATGAAATACAAAAAATAATTAACCCAAAAATAACCGACTTGAACTCAATTCGTACCCGATAAGATCCGACCTGAATTTTGTTTGTCAATGATGTAACCCGATCTGAACGAGATCTGACTGAAAACTATCCGAACCTGAATTAACTGCTTCGGACCTAAACCGTTTTGACCTGAACTAATATCGATCAGAATTGAAATTAACCCAATCCGAACTCGAATTGAATCTGATGTCAAATCAACCTGAACATGACCCGAACTGATTTGATTTGAATCTGACCTGATCTGATTTGAACCTTCAAATTGACATGACACGATATGTATCCGATTTGACTTGATCTGACAAGATCCTACTAAAACTTAAACGATTACTTAATTTTATATTTCTATTCAATTTGGGGTCTCCTCCATTTCACTCCCCTATCAACCCCAAGCCCATATGAATCATATTTAACAGCCAACGTAAAATCTGAGAGGAGTAGAATCGCATTGTCAAAGGACCAACCTAGCATGTTGCACCTCATGGTCTTCGATAATGGCTTGCATTGCACTGTTCGATAATGACGTGATTCAGGGATGGACCCGGCTCTCTAAATATCTCAAATTATCATAAATTTTAAATATTTTATTATTATTAAAAGTCTGTTTTTGTCTCCTCTTATAATTTTATAAATTTATTTTTATAAAAAATTTATAAATTTATCCCTAACATAAAATCTTATGTCGATTCCATCCTATTTCCCTTCCTTCAAAAGAAAGCACGGATGTTCGAATGGGGCTTCTCGTACGTTTGGTTTTTCTTGGAAAATGAAGATGATAGTCCTCGCCATCTTGGAAACGGTAAGCAGTGAATGGGCATTTCTTAGGGATGTAACTTCCTTCAATAGCTTCACGAGCTGGGTCATGAACCCCAATGCAATGCTCTTCCAGAAGCAGTTTCCTTAGAGCTTAAAAGCACTTTGGGTTGCTTCAGAAAACTCTCTGGATAGCGTTGGCAAAGGGAAGTCAAAAATAGTAGACAGCAACTTCTAGAAACCAATCTGACACATAGTATGAATAAAAATTACGTTGTAAACGAAATGCGTTATCCGGGAGTCGAACCCGGATCTATTGCTTGGAAGGCAATTATCCTAACCGTTGGACTACAAAACGCTTGTTGATGCTAACTACAATAGAATAATTAATGTCTCTATAAGATGCTAGTTAAAAATAATCATGTCTGGGCAGTGATGGTATTATGTCTCATTCTTTTGTTTTTGATTAAAACGTAGAAGAGATGACAAAAGACAACGAAATAATGAGTGAAAGATGTACCATAACAATTAAGCAACGTTTAAAAATAGTGAATCTTCGTCATTACAAAACCATGCCCACAACAATGCAGACTCTTTAACATTCTTCTTATGGCTTATATAAGAAATGCAGTGTCCACCAAACACAAAACTTTCATCTTTGCACATATCAGTAAACCCTTGATTATGTACTGAGGGATACTTGGATCGGTTCTAAAAATACTGCCCCTCTGCTCTACCTGTATGAAGAATTGCAATTAATTGTGATCCAAAGCATCAAAGCTGTATGTTAATATTTTAACGCCAAGGGAAACATAACTATCAAAGTACTAAATCTTGTTTTCGTTGAGGGAACTTTTGACTTCTTCAAGATAAATCTTCGAAATGTCGCTGGTCGAGTTCCCAACAATCAATATTATACACGTGTCGAAGCTGTCTCTCATACTTTGTGGAGAGGCATTGTGGGTTTACAGATTCAGGAGCGCTTCTTAGGTTGACAATGAAAGTTATTTTGCATGAATACTTGCCCGATTAGAGCCACACTCGCAAGTTTTTGACAATATAGCTTATAGGTTGGTGCTTCGAGTCGCATGACACACAAGGTATTTCATGGTTATTATTACACATTATACTTGCACTTATCCTGTGAGGCATCATATTCATCACCTGTCCCAGTATCTGGTACTGCGTTTTCGATTGCAGTTTGCACCCGAATTTCCCGTAGACCAGCACCTTCTCGCCTCCATCATAGGATTATCTTTCCAGTATACCAACAGGCCAAACAAGCTTTTTGTATTGTTTACGAACTTGGTGTCACCTCACATGAGCCTGAAATTAATTATATGCAGAATGAACTTTTGATTCACATTATCAAGAGACCAAAGGAGAAGAGAAAACATGAAAAGCAACTTTGGGAACTTATTGTCAAGAGACATCAGAAGCAGCTATTAAGAATCATTCTTGCAGGTTTCAATAACCCTATAAATAGAGATAATTGATGTAAAGTACCTGAATTTTCAGGATTCGATTTCTTAACTTCAAAAACTCATTGCTTCCTTTCCAGCCACGATACTTGTGTTGGATCTCTGAAGCAGCAGTGTGCCACTAGTCTCCGAAATGACTCATCTTTTGATGTCTATTGCAAGACCCAAGAATACCAAATTCAAGTGATACTGCGGACATATCATCGTTGCCTTTAGTCGATTGTCTGAAATGGGATGACCGGCCCTGGAAACTGCTTGAATTAGAGCTGCTGCATGAGCTAGCTGATTTTCTAACAGCAACAAGGGACCCTTTCAATGTGAAATTCTCATCTAATGCCCCATCAGACCGAGCAACTCGGGAAGCAGCCTTTATGGCCTCTTGTGCCGCCGTAGTTGCTGCATTGTTATCTACCACATTTTGGTTAACGGTCACCGAAGAAAGACGGGTAAGCAATAACTGTTTCTTCTCTGCAAAAAATCAATACAAAGCTGTCAAAACCATTATTTTATAATCATTTGTCATCCAGAATCTGTGGACCTTTGCCATCTTCGTGAACTTTGTTTTGTTTATCAGACACTCAAAAAGCTTTTGCTTTAGCAAATAAAGAATCAAACCCTCTTTAGATTATATTCAATCATTTGCACTTCCCATTCCCGTTGAACATATGTTATTTTTCAACCTACACTTATCACATTCCTCAACTGAACAACCCAACGACTTTCTCCCTCAGACAATATGGAACAATTTCGCCAAATGAACTAGCAAGTTCATTTCCTCTTGTGCTGTACTTTTAACAGCCATTGCTGCAGGTGATATAAAATGGAACACGTCTGAGAAGAAACTCGACAACGAATAACATTGCTCGTCAAAACCTCAGCAGAAACTTCAATTTCGCCAAATATACAGCCCCATTTAGCTGCACCAGAAAGCTCTTTGTTATGCAAAAGATTTTCCAACAAGTAAGCATTCATGGATAAGCACGATTTCATGAAGACGAACGATGTTTTCAAGGAACATTACATGCAAAATCATATTTATACCTTTGTTCCAACACCTGAATAAGCCGAGTCAGGTGAGAAATCGACGATGCTAAATAACTGTTCATGAGAAGAGAATATTTACGTTGAAAAAGTTATGCGTTTGCCGAGAGTGGAACACATGTCTATTGCTTGGAAGGCAGTTATCCTAACTGCTTGATAGCTTGTACCATATAATTCTTTATCGAAGTATGAAATGCGTAGTTAAGAATGGTAAATAACACTGGTTTATTGCTATCACCATCACCATATTATCCTATCGACTTGTCTCTAATATGAACAGTTAGGGTAAGTACGTGTATAAACCAAAATGTGAATTTTTTTTAATAGTTATTTATTTTATTGGTGATATTTATTTTAAAATTTATTTTATTTATAGTATAAAAAATTTTATATTATTAATATATGTGTCTACTTTAAAATACACTTTTAGATTTGTCACTGTCTAGAAAGAAATATAATTATTGGATTCTTTCTTCTCCAAGATTCAACGTACATTCACAAAAAAATATTTTTGAATTCGTCGCTCGTTTTATTGTTTGAAATAGAGACATAGCATCAGTAAATGGATAGTTCCCAGGAAAGAAAGGAATGGCCGGAGAAACTGGTGACTGTGATGTAGTGATGGTAATAATGAAGATTTGTGATTCAAATTTTATTTGGAGAGTGAAGACGTGAAGGTGCTAGTGAGGATTAGAGATTTTAATATTTTCTTAATTTAATCATGACATATATATTAATAAAATAATAATACAAAATAGCACATATAAAAAAAATATTAATAAAATAAATCAAAGTGTCTTAAATAAGATGAATTCTAAAATTGAATGATTAAATTAAAAACATTTAAGTTTTAGTGATCAAAATAAAAGTGAGAAGATAATGTGCTATGAATGGTGTAATTTACCTTAATATTATATATATATATATATTTTGTTGTTCAAGTTTGAATATGACTTGAGATGTGGTTCAATTTTTACCCAAACTCACACATATTATGTTATTTTTGTTTAGTATTTAATAATTATATTTTATGTTTTTTTTAAATATAACAAGTTTTTAATATTTATACTAAGTATTATAGATTTGAGCTTGAATTACAATACATATCAAAATTTAAGAAAATGATGCATTAATTAAAAACAGAAAATAAAGAAAATAGATCGAATATGGTTGATTTTATGTATTGAATTGAAATCTGAAACAATTTTTCTTTTTTTTAAAAAAAAAACTAAATATTAGATGAAACTTTAGATTTGAACACGTTTTGTTCTTCAACTATCACTTCTGTTCTAGTTTGATCTTTCAATTTTTTTTTTAATTATAGATAATGTTTAGTTTTAGTTTCATTTTGATCATCCTCTATTAAATATTAACAATGATGTAGACGTGTCACCGTAAGATAATGATACATCATCATTAAAAAATAAAAATATCACACCAGCAGTTCTGTTAATTTTTTAACAATAGGACTAAAATGAAACAAAAATATAACGTTAAGTATGATTTTAAAAAAATGGATAATCAAAACGGAACAAAAGTGATAGTTTGGATACTAAACATATAATTTATCCATAACCCAAACAAAAATGTAATCATTTGCCAAGGAATAACGGATTGCGGAGCCAGCAAACATGGTGGTATATTCATTCAACAAGCAAGAACGGATGCTTGTCGATTCATCAGAACAATCTTAACTATAAGCGAAGGATTAAGACTCGAATCCTCCAAAAAATCTCTTTTTACGTTTGGAATCTCTTTCTCTCTCTCCTTTTACTCTATATATATATATATAGCAAACCATGTTTGATACTATTAAGCCTTGTCTAAAACTTCTTTCATGCCCAAAATTTATCCCCATGGCCATGGCTTCTCACGTATCCGACAACCTACAAGGTATCTATCCGTACATATTTTTGCCTATGATCTTTCCGCATACATACATAAATACATACATATTGGTGTTGTTGTTAATGAAATTAGAGTTAAATTTGCAGAAGTTGAAAGATCTATATCAGAAGCAGCTCCTTGTCATTACGTTCTAAAGATACAGTCATTTTCATTACTTGCGAAGAACGGCATCGAAAAATATGAATCTGCAGAATTCCAAGCTAGTGGCTACAAATGGTACTATTGGCTGAATTAATGAATTATGGCATTTATTTGTTTATATGGTAATTGATAAGCTTAGCCTGTCATTTTTCCGTGCGCTCTCACAGGAAGCTGATACTGTATCCGAATGGGAACCGAAGCCGAAATGTGAAAGAGCACCTTTCTCTCTACTTGGTTTTCTCCGATGTCGGTTCGCTCTTCCGACAGGGTTTGGAGGTCCATGCCGTTTTTCGGTTTTTCTTGCTTGATCAGAGCAAGGATGAGTACTTGGTAGTTCATGGTATTTTAATTCCATGCTGCTTTTCTTCGTCATTTCAACTTTTGAATGTACGTACGTATGCATGTAAGGAAGCTGTGGATTTGATTTTGTTATTGTCATGTGGTGCCTATAGATGCCAAGGAGAACAATAGGAGGTTTCACAGATTGAAGCATCAATGGGGATTTGATCAGCTCATCCCGATTCGAACGTTTAACGATGTCTCGAACGGATACCTACTCGACGACACTTGCATATTCGGAGCTGAAGTGTTCATCACCAAGGAAACAAGACCAGGACGAGCCGA
Organism: Hibiscus syriacus; assembly: GCF_006381635.1. Classification (NCBI taxonomy): domain Eukaryota; kingdom Viridiplantae; phylum Streptophyta; class Magnoliopsida; order Malvales; family Malvaceae; genus Hibiscus; species Hibiscus syriacus. The sequence continues at coordinate 21,476 of NW_024063360.1, read as the reverse complement.
ATGCTTGTCTGTGGTAAAAGATGCCATTAGTATCAAGCATGTCTGGAGGATTGAAAACTTTTCCAAATTAGATTCAGAATTATTGGAATCAAATGTGTTCATTTCTGGTGATCAGAAATGGTATGGCATCCATTAATACGAATACGAATACGAATATGGTACATTTTCAGGGTCTACTGCTGTATGACATTCTGGAAATGCAGGAAAATACAGCTTTATCCGAAAGGAAGACGACATGGATCTGGCACTCATATCTCTCTGTATTTGGCTTTGGATGATTCATCCACTCTTACGGATGATTCAAAAATATTCGCGGAGTTCACTTTGCGTATCCAGGATCAGCTGCAGAGTAGGCACATTGCCGGAAAAGGTACAAAAACCGAAACGAATAGCCTAATAACAATCATTTTCATCAAGTATATCATACCAGAATCACAAAATTCCTGTTTGTGTTGCAGTTAATCACTGGTTTAGTGAGTCAAGCCAGGAAAGTGGTTGGGCGAAATTCGTTTCGTTGCCGTATTTCCACCATACTGGCACCGGCTGCCTGGTGAAGGATATCTGTGTAGTGGAAGCAGAGGTGATCGTTCACGCGGTTGCTAGTGCATTGTAGATATAATGATTACAAGATCGATTTCGTATCGAAACAGATTACGACAAGACAATATGTTGTGTACTTTTTGATGGAATTACTTAGAATTTACAACATGCCTTGTCATTGTAATACAAAACTTGGACAATGTATATTGATTTGGATGATTTTTACATGCAAAACCTCTCTTTATTAATAAATCAGGGAGATAGAGCAGCAGCAGAGACATATCTGTCTCTACCTCCTTTGGAAGTTCAATTTTCCAGTAAAAAAGGTGAAAAGAGAAGCCAATGCAACGGGGAAGATGATGAGAACAAAGGCAAGCGGACCTAGATACTTATGATGATAACCAAAATAATCTTCTATGAAAGCAGAAACCGTCATGGTTTCTCCGAAAGCCTGTATTTCTTTATCGATATCTTCATACTGCGACACGAATATGGCATTCAGCAACCAAGACGTGGGGGAAAAGTAGCATAGCCAGACCCACCAACTCGGCATTTTCTGCAAGAGGCCATCAGTTTTGATTTTATTTCCCGGTTTATGCTTAAACATGTCGAATGCAGCGAATAGTCATAGCTTACTGGTACTGGCAGGTAATACCCAGAGAACAAATTCATGGTGGAGGTAGCAAATGAGCCCAAAATGAAAGCCACTTGAACGTTGGGTGTTACTGACACTGTTATCATTCCTAAGTGGGTGAAGCATAGCTCTGAACACCATATTGTGTAAAATGACCATAATACTTTATTGGCTGACCAGTAGTAACCGATCATTGGATATGTGATGATCACGTATAGAAGCGCCGAAGTAAGCATGTATGGGATCTCAACTATGACCTGCAAAATTGATCGAAACCGAGTCGTTTGCAAAACAAAAATGACATTTTGTACCATAATTGTCTGTCTACTATGGTTATTTCATTGGTGCTTGATTTTGAACCAGATAACTTCTGAGGGAAGTTTAAACCTGTGCAAATGAGTATGCCCACAGAGTGTACATTCCTGCAAACATTTCCCGGTACATAACTGATCTCTGGATCGAAACGAATGGTATAACCGATGAGCTACTGTTTATGCCGAAGAATATGGATGCGTACATCACACCAAGTGCATTAAACAGGTCATGTTGGTTTTTGATAACTGTCGTTTTGATGTCAAAATAAATTCTTCTTCTCAATTATATATAAGAAAGAAATACGTAGTAAAGAGAAGTAAAATTGATCCACATAGACTTAGAAAATTCTCAAATTAAGGTTTGAATTACCTTGATCAGGCGAAATGCAGTAGATAAAGGGGAGTTTTGGTAAAAAAATTAAATAATAAAAAGCAATTTAAAGTAAAAATAAAGAAAATATATAATGTAAAGTTGAAAATAAATATGGTAAAAACATCCTCAAGCCTCGCTTTGACTCAATTTCCTTCGGATCATTGAATTAGATTTTCCCTTCGGGATTCACGTCGGTTACTTTGTCTACAAGGACAATCCTCGTGACTCCCGTTTGTATATCGAATACCCAAAGCAATCTTTGATTCCGATTTTGAAAATTGATCTGATCAACATCAATTGTCGTAGAACAACAACCGTTTAAGTTCGTGAAGGCCGACTCAGATTGTTGTTTCAATAACTATTAATTCTTATCTCAATTCCCTCTTAGCAAGATAATCTTGCCAAGTGTGTTCCCAGGAATTCGAATGTACTTTCAATAAGTTAATTCATCCTCCCACACATTTAATCACAACATCATCTTGACCAAAATCAATCTTTAATTTTGAAATCGTTGCTTGTTCAAAGGGTTTTGATGAGGTTGCCGAATTGCAAAATTAGTGTTCCAAGATGTGAGGGAAAACGATGGAACAGTTACTTCCACACGTAATCGTTACATCTTCTAAGGGTGCAGGTGAGGTTTCCGAAGTGCAATGTTTGACAATGGAGTGTCTTGAAAAGAAGGGGAACTTGAATAATTGTATCGCTTCATGTTATTGATCCAAGGGAATATACTACTTATGTCAAAGACTAAATCTTCAAGAATGTCAATTCGAGAAAGTGTTTGATAGAATGTTGCAGGTTGCTTCTGATCGGAAGCTGAAGCAAGATCAGATGATGGAGGTTTTCGTTTTCAGAGGCATGGAATTCAATGAAGCATATGACCCTCATCCGATAAGAACCGCATAGAACGGTTCATCATATTGGGATACCGACAGTGGAGAAGACAACATGCATGCTTGAGGACGATGGCCGGTACACAATAACCGAGGTGGAGGAAAAGAAACTCGAAAAGAACGTCTGAAAACAACACCAAAATCATGGGAATCAACGTACACGTAAGAAATTTCAAGAGCTTTTGATATGCGAGAGATTGTGTTTTGGAATCTCAAAAGCTCACATTGAATATCTGTCCCAGGCTCATGCAAATCAAAGATCAAAGTTAACAATTTACTGTGTTTGGAAATGCAAAGCCAATAAGTTAAAAGTAAAGATACATTAAATAAAAAAATCTTCTCTTATCCAAAACCAGTTCAACTATTTCTTTTCTACCCCCACCAGCCTTAAGCTTTCTACTAGTAGTTTCTTTAGCTGTCTTCTCAGGTTCCTGTCACGACAATGAGGAAAAATTCATGTAAGCCGCAAAACCAATGCATAATCAACTCCCGAATTCAAATTGTAGAGAAAGAGAGTAATAACACTATTGTCGTGATCGAGTAATTAAATAAATAATTTAACAAGTGACACCACAAAACAAATACAATTATGGCCTACATCCCAAGAGAAGAATGGGAAAAAAAACTAAAACACATGGAATGAAAAAATAATACGAAAGAAACATGAATTATTAACAGGTAAAATTTGCTCCAACACGATTTCTTAGAAGTGCCGAGGCCTATATAACACCTTTAACAAAACATTATAAAAAAAATACATAAATATAATGATTGCCAAGTCCAGTTTCCAGTTTCATGAGCAAAGCAGAGACACCTCTTGAAAATATCACTGAGCGCTTGAAATGCAACCCCACTGGTGGCTTTCTATCAATACCATTGGGATTGGAACGATTACAAACTAGTGGACAAAATATCTTAGAGCTTAGCATTGGTTAAGGAAATTAAAGCATGCATTTGGTTCCTTGCAAACAAGTGCACCGAGAAATTATAAAAGGCAACCAATCTAGACGCAAGCATCGAAGAGTGTATTACCTTCCATACTTTCCCCTTTATGAAGATTATCTAACACCTAATATACTTCTCAAAACTTTAAAAACAAAACAAAAACCGACCTTTGGTGCTTTCTTTTTTTCAAATAAAAATCTTACCAAAACCACACATGAGACAAACTAAATTATGAAAGGTCACGCAGTTTAGTTTATTGCAAGTAGACAATATCTGTATGTGCCAAACAAATAACCCATTAATGCAGATTCAAAAAGTAACATGATATATGAGATGCAATCAGTCGAAACAAATAAAAATGTAAATATATCAACCACCAGGTAAGAGAAGAGAACAATAGTGATGGTTAATCAAAATGCATAGTGGAGCTATACCTTCCGTTTAATTGGTGCAGATGTGTTGGCAACTGGATTAAAAAATGACTCTAATCTGGAAAGAGAAGGGTATAAGAGATAGTAAGCATTAGCATAAAAGCTTATAGCATCATTTTATGTAACCACGCTTTACTTACCGGCCCTGTGAGGACTTGTTCTTGGCTGCTTTAATTTTCTCTATTCCCTAATGAACAAAAGAAAACATAATCAAATGATTATAAAAGTTTGAGTTAATAAGAGAGGAAATACCTTCGTCACCCTGTCGATATTGAATCCATTTTCATTAACCAGAAAGGTTATCAACCCCTACAAAAATTGTCAAATTAATGCAGCTGCATTGAACTTGAAATATGGTTACACATTACTCAGAACAATATATGTAATTAGGACAGGGATTACGCACTTCAGTATCTGGAGCACTCCACTTCAGATCAAGTTGCTCATCATCCATGCAGACTAGTGGTTCTTTAAAAAGCCGACGAGCCTCTTCATATGGCCAATCATCAGGTATTGAGTACCTGAATATGGAAAATGTTGTTATTAATGTTAACTAAAATTAGTAAACGAAGAAAAATGTATGAATCATTTCACACCACATATAATCAATCCAGACCTCTCTCTGTTTATGCTCTGAAGTATTTGCTCTATAGAACCATGCTGACGAATAAGCTTCAAAGCTGTCTGTCCGCCAATACCTGGGGATAGCTTCAGAATGAAATCATATACCAAATACAAAACCTAAATTTTAATACATAAAGGTCAGACACTATAAAGGAAACTCCCACATACCTCTAATATTGTCACAATAATCACATCCAGAAAGAATGCACAAGTCAATGAACTGATCCATGGTAAGATTCAGCCCCTCCAGAACCTAACACATCTCCCCCATCAGAAAAGCACACCCAAAATCAATATAGTTCATAAGTAATAAAATGCTTAAAGCACCTTTGCAACATCAAACTCCATGACTGGAACTTTTCTTGAGCTTGGGTCCATTAAATGTCGAAGAAATTTAGGAGTTCCAAAGGTTAAAGAGTCCATGTCCTCAGAAGCCACAGCATAAACCTGATAAATAAGAAGGCGTGATTTCAACCCCTAAAGGTAGTAGGTCATTGAAAATAAATGGTGCAAATACCGGAAATTAAAGTAGGCTGCTTCTTAAAATAGTATTAGAAAAAAAATCAACTTTTTCAACCTCATAAAGGTAAATAGGGTTATTGCATGTCCATTTTCAGGACTGATAAACCCCTAGTAGACAAACAACTTATCATGATCAACTGGACACTTGCCTTTCCAGAATTGCAGAGTGCAGCACATTGGGCCTCTGCTTCAGAAGGAGCCTGTGAAAACAAAAAACACAGCTCTGTAGAATGAATTTATGAAAATCTCACACTCAATGGACTCAAATAGTTGACACTCACATCAATCACAGGCACCCCCATAAGTCTTAAAAGCTGTTTACAGTCTTCATTATGCTGCCTTGTCACCTGCAAACAGTAGAGAGAAATGAAGCAACAACACATTTTGGCACAGTTTTATTTTATCCTGGTCTTATATTTTTAGATCATAACTAAACATCCAGAAATAAATGCCAAAGAAAACAGTGTGTTGTCATATCAATTATCTGGTCTTGGGAGAAAATGGATGAGAAAATAACTTACTTTCACTGTCCGCTTGCTGAATTTTTCAATGTCCTCCTGATTTCCACTCTAATAATAAAATAATAGCAAATTAGTTTGCCTTAGTGGTAAAACAAAAAAAGAAAACTTTACTTATCACTCTGCGTGTGACTGAAGAGAAAATACCTCCCTGGCTTCTTGCAAATCCTCTGTAGCATCTAACCTCTTTGAGTTACTACATAACAAATTTCAAATAAAATCATGAAAAAGCGGCATTCTACTCGTTAAGTTCTGGCAATATTGCAGGGGAGGTGGAAAGCAATAAAAAATTTGTATCAATTGCAACAAAATACCGCTTAGCCAGCTCTTGTTTTTTCAAATCAGGAGGCTGCCCATCAAAAACATAGCTGAAAGAAAATACCATAAGCATTAGCACAAACAAAAGACCTGTGGGATGTAGCACCATACACGCAGCATACGCACATGATGTGCATGAGTTAAAATGACTGACTAATTAACTTCTTTCTAAATAAAGGAAAAGAAAAGGAGAAGAAACACATTACATAGGTTTAAGCCCAGCTTCAAGAAGCCGAATTGTGCGAGTAAACATGCCTTGCAGATGACTAAGGAATAAGCCATGTCAACATTTTATAAGGTAAATAATATTAAACATGACGAGTGAAAAATGTAATTGAAAAGGGAACTGCTAACCATAAATCTGTAAAAAAAATACAGAAAAATTAAAGAATGAAGAGAAAATATATTAAAAACCTGGTAACTTCACCAGCTTCATTGGTGAGCGTTTCACTCCCAACGCGTCCCACCACAATCTACAGTCAACCCAAAATTTAAAATGAAAAATACATTATTAGCTAGTCTTAGCCCTCGAATGGCTATAAAATAGAAAGCTTTGGTTTTCTTAATTTTTTTTCGAGGGGACAATAAAACGAACGAGAAACTGGTAAATGCTCATGCTAGCGTCGATGGCAATCTTGCGACCAAAATAGCTTTCTAATTTCTGTTCCTTCATGGCCTTTGGTGCATTGTCAGCCAGAAGCTTGGTTAAACCCTAATCATTAAAGTTAAAATCCGAAACATTGATCAATTTTCTAGCAAAGAAAACCCCAATTTATTCAGTTGAAAAAAAAATGTTTAGAAACGCTTGAAATAAAAAACGCACCTTAATGCCCATTGTTGGTTGAGAAAAGAGGAAGAGCAGTGACTAATGTTTTGGTAGGATTCTCTTTTGTTTCCTTCACTAGGTTTAGTATTTCCCGCCTTTCAGAACTACTATTATACTTCAGAGAAAAAAAAAACGAAGGCCAAACTACGCCAATTGTCACTAATATTTGGGTAAGTGGTCGTTTTCACTACTGATGTTTAAAAAGTCACAAATCAGTCACTAACATTATCGTTTGTTATAAAATAGTCATTCGACGTTAACTGTCGTTAACAATCGTTATTGTAGTAACGAAATACTGATGTGACGCGTTAAACCAGCTAACTTATCATGTTTGACTAATCGTTTGACTCTTCTTCTTCTTCTTTTTCCATTAATCACCCAATATCATTTCAGACAAAACCATGCAAGAAAAAATATAGTAACAAAAAAGATAACAGCAAAAGTAAAGACAAAACCATGGCGGCCACCTTTTGTCTTCTTCTTATTTTTTTCATGTTTCAATTGCTCCTAGTCTTGCCCTAAACCAGAAGTATAAACCTTATTTTTCACTTCCATGTTTTGTTGCTCCTATACATATATAATATAATGTACACAATAGTAAGGGCATAAATGACCACCAGAGCAATGAAAAGAACTCTTCGATTATACGGATAAAAGACCCCAACTAAAGCAACGATGAAAATGAAAAATGTACTAGAAAAGGAAGCAAATGAATAACAGTCAACAGATTGTTCGGAAAAAAAAAAAGACAATTAGCTTCGGCGAATGATACTCACAGAGTAAAGAGCTGGGTGCCGCAACCAAGAGCGGTAGCAAACAAAGACTTGTTCTTGGGGAACCTGAACACATCACCATGAATATAATTCCACCCAGACTCCTCATGGTCATCCGCAGATTTGTCATCATGTGCATACCTATAAAGGAATACATGAATTTGAAAACAAAACCAAGTATAATTGAGAATTAGATATGGATTACCATGCATCAAATACATATGAAAATGAATCGTACTTGACGAAATCGTTCTTAAGGACTCGCATAAAAATAATGGGCAGTAAACCAGTTAATAATAAAACGGTGACACGTAAAAATGAGATGCTTGAAGAGATGATAGCTGGGTGCCGCAACCAAGAGCGGTAGCAAACAAAGACTTGTTCTTGGGGAACCTGAACACATCACCATGAATATAATTCCACCCAGACTCCTCATGGTCATCCGCAGATTTGTCATCATGTGCATACCTATAAAGGAATACATGAATTTGAAAACAAAACCAAGTATAATTGAGAATTAGATATGGATTACCATGCATCAAATACATATGAAAATGAATCGTACTTGACGAAATCGTTCTTAAGGACTCGCATAAAAATAATGGGCAGTAAACCAGTTAATAATAAAACGGTGACACGTAAAAATGAGATGCTTGAAGAGATGATATTTGTAGTCGGATGGATCGACCTTACCTTTCTTGTCAACTTTCTCTAAGAAACCCTAAATAAGAAGATCGTCATAGTACATCTCGGATACTCTTATTACATCATGGTGCGAGATCACCTTATTTGTCGAAACATTCAAGTCCATTGCCTGTTTGGGTGCCGAAAAAATGAATTCCCAGAAATTTAAAGAGAGATTGTCGTACCTGAATACAACAATGATCCTTGTGATATGCTAAGCAAAGACCACATAGAGCAGATGGCACTTTTAACATCCCAAACTATGGGTTAGTGACTAAATTGTAAAACTTCAGAATGTGGTGATTAAAGTATGATATTTGAATAGTTCAATGAGTTATTCAGAAATATTTCCTGAAGGTTTTAGTAATTATTAAAGGAATCAAAGGGCAAAATAGTCATTTAGCCTGAAAGATATTTTTTCCCTCGTATAAGATAAGGGAACCACGTGGGGAAAGGAGAGATTTCTCCAGAGTTTTCTTATTCATTCTCCCAGCCGTAGACTCCAACTTGCAAAGGTAAGATTTATTAATAGTTGATTATTAGTTGAAATTTAAGTTGGGTTTCGATCATTAGATGATAACTAAGCTTAAGGAAAGCTTAAGTTATCTTAAAATCAAAAAATGATAGAATTAGGAGAGATTAAAGATTATGAGTTCTTGAATGAAATCTTGATATAGAGTTGATAATTAGAATTAGAAGTTGAATTTGGCTTGTAATCAATCTAAATAAGGAATATGAAGTGTTAGAATGAGATTTGGAACATGTTGATATTTGCGTATGATTCTTGAATGCCATATAAAGGATATGATTGGGAGGTTAAAGAAGTGATTATTAAGTAGAAATAAGTGTAAATATGTGTATGAAAGTTAGGAATATTAAAGAAGGTGAAATGAAGTGTTAAGAGGAAAATGAAGGGATTTTCATGTTAAAATGACATTTCTGGGTTATGTACATCGGTACATCTTCAATGGGTACCGATGCACTCTCATGTGATTAAATAAGAAGATGATATAATATATATAATATGTATAATAAAGAGAAAGTGGTATACACTTGGTGGTATAAATACCCATAATTATATGGACATGTAATATAGGTTAGGTAATGAGGAATTATGGATATATATGACTAGGAGAAGATATAAGAACCATGGGTAAATATATAATAAGTGTACACAAACTCTAGGGAATGTTATAAGTGGAAGGAACTATATGACATATAGTACATTGTAGGGCAATGATTTATGTGAAATATGATAACCAAATATGAGTAATCTGTAACTAATATGATGGACTCATATGATTAAATGAAGACTGAAATATGTTGAGTAACATGATGATATGAAAATGAGAATCAGATGTAACTAAGAAACACTGGCATAAGTTATTATACTAACATTTAATAGTAGTTATATAAGAATTATATAGGAAATCATATGTGAATATAGGTTTAGATAATAAAATATGTGAGGTTGAATTAAGTAAATATATGGAATTAATATAAACTTTGTATGTTGTAAGGGATTATGCAAATTGATAAGATAAGTTATATGGTATTGATACAAGGGTATATGCATAAAATTATATGAGATGAGCTGTGAAGCTTTGTGATATGCTATGAGAAATGACCCATGTGAATACATGAGCTTATATAAATTAGTGATGTGAATGTATATGTGAATATAAGTAATATGAGCTACGTGCTTATGAGATATGAATATAGAACACGAGCTATGTGAAAATAAGTTAAGTAATTACATGTGCAAATAGAAATGTTATGTGAAAAGCTATGTGGCTATGTGAAGATGTGTAATGGTATAAAAAATAATGCTCATGTTATGTGATATGAGAGCTAGGGGTATAGTTGACATGCCAAGAGTCGAGGGATTATCAGTGGTCATTCAGGACAAACAGTGGTCCTTTGGGACATAGTGGTTCTTTGGAATAATCAGTGGTCCTTCGGGACAAACAGTGGTCCTTCGGGACATAGTGGTTCTTCAGAACAATCAGTGGTTCTTCGGGACATAGTGGTCATTCGGGACAAATATTTAGTGCCCCTTGAGGGAATTATACGAGTTGTGGTGACAGCATAGCATATCTTTAGTTCTCACATGTGTACATGGGCTAATAAAGAGATAATATAAATAAACTTGATATGATGATATGTTTGTTTCCTTGTGAAATGTTATGTGTGATATATGATTGTACAAATGATAATTATAAGATCATATGATAAAAGGAATCTATGATAATGATAAAAATGAATATGATGATATAGTTGCTTGATTGTATATGTTATATGATATAAGTGAGTACATGTTAAGATATATGATATGAACATGAGAGATTATATGAACTAGAGAATAAGATATATGAATGATAATGATATGTATGTATATATGTATGTATGTAGTGTATTTGTTACATGAATAAGGATATGAGTGGTATGATATAATAATAGTAATTATTCATGCATGATTACAAGTTATAGTTTACATTATATGTTTATTTGACTCACTAAGTCATCGACTTAGCGTGTGAGTGTTTCACACGTAGGTTCTAAAAAACGAGAGGAGAAGTGAAGAGGAGCAAGACATGTCAGACTCTCCTTTCCACAGATCATATCAGATTTGTAGTTAAGTGTAGATATTTGGATGTATATAGTGTGTTGGTATGTAACGAAATTGTGAATTACTAATGCTCTGACTAATTTGTTTATTTTGGTCCAACTTGTGTGAATTAACATCTTTTATTTTAATGAAAGTTTAAAATTTTCATGATTTTCTTTAAGAGTCAAAGTTTGAAAAGTCAATGTGACATCTCGGACTCAGATCCGAGTCAGATACGGGTTGGGGGTGTTACATGTAATGGTATCAGAGCTACATTTAAGCCGATTCTAGGCTTAAAACGAAGTGAAAAGTGTTTTAAAAAGTATACATGCCAACACAAAGTGAAAACTTTTCTGATCTAATAGTGTAAGGAGTGTATTATCCTATTAATAGAGTTAAATCGTTATATTAAATTAGATATCTGATCATTAGAGCTTTCAAAATGAAGCGAAAGGCAATAGACCTGAAGGTAATAGCAATTCACTTGCCCTAGCCAGGCAGGGCGAAGAGCGAACACCTCAGGGAATGCCTGTATAAGATTAAAGAATGTTTTTCATTATATTAAATGAATGTATAGAAGTAGTTAAAATAGTTAAGAGCACCCATGTTCAAGAGTGAATTTGATAAAGGTTCTGTTGTTATATACATTTGGTTAAATGATATGAAGATAATGCTAGAAGGTTTTTATTTCTCTAAAGTGGAGAAGTTAAATTGAGTATTTTCATTACTACGTGGGCAAGCTAGAGTATGGTGGACAAATGTCACCATAAGAACGTTAAAAGATCAAATGATGGGGTTAGAATTGTAGAAGAGTTCAAGAATAAGTGTAACACCCTTAAATCATATCCTACCCGAATATAAGTCCGATGTGTCACATTGACTTTTCAAACTTTGACTCTTACTGAAAATCCCAGGAATTTTTAAAAACTTTCATTAAGACGAAATACATTAATTTACATAAGACCATAAAATACAAAATCGATCAGATTATTCATAATTAACACTTATTACATGCCAACATTCTATACATAACCAAGTACATACTTTGTCAATTACTTCTGATCTGATCTTCTAGTATGATACTGTCTTTACCACTCTACTCTTGCTCTTCTCGTTTCTTGGTACCTACGTGTAAATCACTTACACGCTAAGTCATAGACTTAGTGAGGCATATAAAACATATAATATTTCATATAACATAAATCATACATAAACATATACCATCATTATCATTAAGGAACACACATAACATCATATGGTTCATGTAACACATTTCAAAACACTTACCTTTGATAACCATTTATAAACCCATCGTATACATATCACATTCAATATGTTTGTTTGATCTCTTTATTAGCCCATGTACACTATTGAGAACTTAAGGTAGGTGAGTACATTGAGGTTGTGCACCAATGCTGTCACCACAGCTCGTATCAATTCCCTCATGGGGAACCAAACCTTAGTTCAGTATTCGTCCTGAATGACCAGTCCATAGATTCCGAAGAACCTAGGTAAACAATCCATATGTCCCGAAGAACATAGGTAAATAGTCCATATATCCAGAGAAACATAGGTAAACAGTCCATATGTCCCAAAGAACATAGGTAAACAGTCCATATGTCCTGAATAACATAGGTAAACCCTCGACCCTTGGCATGCCAACTATACCACTAGCTCTCTTATCACATAACATGGGCATTAACATTCATAACAGTTCAATTTACTTATTCATATCCTTTCTCTTATGAACATATATCTTTTCTTTTCAGTCACGTACCAATTGTACGTGTAATCATTAATCTTATAATCACATGTTCATTCTCTTCGGTCACATACCATATGTATGTAAACATATATCTAATATCATATAACACGCATCACAAATGCATGTATTCACATAAATCATTTCTTATAGCTTTATTCATATCACATATTCATATAAGCTCATATCTTATTTCACATATACCTTCCATATAACTTATATATCTCATAATCACACAAATCATAACATTGATCACCAATTAAATAACATTTTAGGAGTTACTTCTTACCATAGTAACTCCATCACTGGCTCATCGCAAGCCAAATGTTTATTCAATAATATAAGTACAAATTAAATTGCACTCACCTTAGCTTTGGTTTGATTCGATTCTAATCCTTCAGTTGATTCAGAACGGAATCACGTTCTATATCTACATAATCATACATAGATCTATATCAGTATCATAACTAATATACTCTAATGGTTCACTCTTTAGACCAAAAGAAAAGTCAATTTCATCTTTTAATGAAGGTATGCATCGATGCATTACTGATGCATCGTGTAAAATGTATTCGATGTTGTATTATTGTTGAGACGCATCGATGCACTCCTTATGCATCAATGCACCAATTGCATTCGATGTTTCATTATTAATGGGATGCATCGATGCACTACTTATGCATCGATGCATGAATTGCATTCGATGTCTTTATTTTAAAAGAGTGCATCGATGCACTACCAATGCATCGGTGCACATTCAAAAAAAATTTAGGTTTTAACCTTGATGCATCGATGCACAATGAATATGCATCGATGCACTCTGCCCAGAATCCTCTTTTTGAACCCGAAAATCATTCATTTGGGATTAAATCCTTCATGTTTCATCCCCTTTCATATTCCTAACTTTCATATACATGTTTAAACTCATTTATAATAAATTATCTCGTCTTTAACCTTCATATCCTCTCATCTTTATTAACTTCAAGAATCATACCAGATTTTTAACATGTTTTAAATCTAATTCTAACACTCCATATTCCTTAGTTAGATTGATGACAAGTCAAATTCCTTCTCAAAATTCACTTACTAACTCTTTTCCAGAATTTCCTTAAGAAACTTATTTTCTTTAATCTTTCATAACTTCTTTATCTTTTTATTTTAGGACAACTTAAGCTTTCCATAAGCTTAAGTATTACCTAATGATCAAAACTCACTCTTAAAATTAACAAATAATTAGCTAACAATGAATCTTACCTTTGTAAGCTTGGCTCTTCTCTCTCTCGTACATGAAGAAGAAGAAGAAGAAGATGAAGAGAATATCTCTTCATCCTTATCCCCTCTAACATATATATCCTTATCATATCTATTTTTAATTCATTTATTAATCAAATGACCATTTTGCCCTCTACTTCATTTGATAATTACTAACAACTTTTAGGATTTATTTCCAGATAAATCATTGAACTAATCCATTATTCTACTTTAATCACCAATTTCTGCAACTTTACCATTTAGTCACTAACCCATAGTTTGGGATGTTACAACTCTCCCCTCCTTATAAGAAAATTCGTCCTCGAATTTTCATTGCACAAGGAGTTAAAATACTTTCTATACTTCTACTATTCATTTTCACCTATTACTTCTTCAATAAATCTTTCGTGATATCATAAACTTCACTTCATTGCTTAATTCTTCCATTAACTTTTTCCCTGAATTCTAATGGGATACCTTCAATATATCCTACTTACTCGAACACTCTGCCCTAATAAAGTTGTCATTGCTACATCACTATAAATAATTTCTAATTACATTCTCAATTCTTTCACAAAATTACTTCTAATCGATGAATATGCAAACCCATATCAAACAATAGTATAATGTATCTATTATACCGTAAAAAAAATACCTGCTATTATCTCTGAATCATTAAAATCTTCATTAGTATTACTATTATACACTCGAGCAGTGGATCGTATTTCCTGTTGAGTAGAGGATTCAAGTTGGCTTCTGCCTCTACCTCTTCCTCTCTGATACATCGAAGCATATCGCTCCGATTGTACAGACTCTGTTGTTCCTAATGGACAATCTCTTACGAAATGTCCCGTTTCACCACATCTAAAACAAGCTCCAGAAACCATTCTACATATTCCACCATGGTATTTTCCACAAGTCTGACAATATCTTTGTTGTGTTCTGTCCTCATCAGATCCTACTGACTGAGTCTGTCTCACTTTCATTTGGTTTGATTCTCTAACAGAGGATACTACCGATCCAGATCTTGCCTGAGACTGAAAACCAAAATCTCTACCTCTCTTGAGTGTTGCAGAACTTGATGAAGCCCCTATTCTTTTAGATGGTTGGTTTCTTTGATCCTTAAACCTTTCATTCTGAGCTCTCTCTAGAGCTTTAGCATGATTTACGATTTCTTGAAACGAGGACAAGTTCAACACTATTAACATTTCTTTCGATCTCGGGCGCAAGCCCTCTACAAACCATTCACACGCATCCTTCTCTGTTGGAATTAACTCGGCCGCAAAACGACTTAACTTGTTAAATTCACACTCATATTCATATACAGTGAAATCTAATTGCTTTAGATTTAAGAATTCTTGCTTCATTTGTCTGATAAACTGGTCTCCTATATACTTGTGCTTAAATTCTTCTAAGAACAAGGACCAGATCACTTGGTTATTTGTCATTCTCAAAGTGACATTTGTCCAACAGATTCTTGCTTGCCCACGAAGCAAGGAAACCACTCCATCTAACTTTTCCACATCAGAACAGTGGAGTCCATCTAACATTATTTTCACATCATTGAGCCAAAGGTCCGCAATAACAGGACCTTCCTCAACTTCACCTTTGAATTCAGGAGCTCTAATCTCTTTAATTCCTTTGCTACATTCATCCTCTGAGTAGAGGAAATAAGAGGTTAAAACGCGTCAGAATAGCGTCCAACGTCATGAAGAAAACATCTTGATCTTGTACAAGCACTCTAGTAGGTGACTGTTCTTCACCTTGCCTGGCCAGGGCAGGTGAATTACTACTTTCCGCGGGTCGATCATCTCCCGCTTCATTTCTAAAACTACCTTGTCCAGACATCTATAAAATACAACCATATAGTTCTATTAGCAAAACAATATACTTACTATTCCATCAGATCAGAAGTTTCCACTATTTTGTTGGCATGTATACCTTATAAGACACTCTAGTCTTCGGTTTATGCCGAGAATTGACTAAACCGTAGCTCTGATACCATTAAATGTAACACCCTTAACTCATATCCTACCCGAATACAAGTCCGAGGTGTCACATTGACTTTTCAAACTTTGACTCTTACTAAAACTCCCAGGAATTTTTAAAAACTTTCATTAAAACGAAATACATTAATTTACATAAGACCATAAAATACAAAATCGATCAGAGTATTCATAATTAACACTTATTACATGCCAACATTCTATACATAACCAAGTACATACATTGTCAATTACTTCTAATCTGATCTTCTAGTAATGATATTGTCTTTACCACTTCTATTCTTGCTCTTCTCGTTTCTTGGTACCTACGTGTAAATCATTTACACGCTAAGTCATAGACTTAGTGAGGCATATAAAACATATAATATTTCATATAACATAAATCATACATAAACATATACCATCATTATCATTAAGGAACACACATAACATCATATGGTTCATGTAACACATTTCAAAACACTTACCTTTGATAACCATTTATAAACCCATCGTATACATATCACATTCAATATGTTTGTTTGATCTCTTTATTAGCCCATGTATACTATTGAGAACTTAAGGTATGTGAGTACATTGAGGTTGTGCACCAATGCTGTCACCACAGCTCGTATCAATTCCCTCATGGGGCACCGAACCTTAGTTCAGTATTCGTCCCGAAGGACCAGTCCATAGATTCCGAAGAACCTAGGTAAACAGTCCATATGTCCCGAAGAACATAGGTAAACAGTCCATATGTCCCGAGGAACATAGGTAAACAATCCATATGTCCCGAAGAACATAGGTAAACAGTCCATATGTCCCGAAGAACATAGGTAAACCCTCGACCCTTGGTATGCCAACTATACCACTAGCTCTCTTATCACATAACATGGGCATTAACATTCATAACAGATCAATTTACTTATTCATATCCTTTCTCTTATAAACATATATCTTTTCTTTTCAGTCACGTACCAAATGTACGTGTAATCATTAATCTTATAATCACATGTTCATTCTCTTCGGTCACATACCATATGTATGTGTAAACATATATCTAATATCATATAACACGCATCACAAATGCATGTATTCACATAAATCATTTCTTATAGCTTTATTCATATCACATATTCATATAAGCTCATATCTTATTTCACATATATCTTCCATATAACTTGTATATCTCATAATCACACAAATCATAATATTGATCACCAATCAAAAACATTTTAGGAGTTACTTCTTACCATAGTAACTCCATCACTGGCTTATCGCAAGCCAAATGTTTATTCAATAATATAAGTACAAATTAAATTGCACTCACCTTAGCTTTGCTTTGATTCGATTCTAATTCTTCAGTTGATTCAGAACGGAATCACGTTCTATATCTACATAATCATACATAGATCTATATCAGTATCATAACTAATATACTCTAATGGTTCACTCTTTAGACCAAAAGAAAAGTCAATTTCATCTTTTAATAAAGGTATGCATCGATGCACTACTGATGCATCGGTGCATAAAATGTATTCGATGTTGTATTATTGTTGAGATGCATCGATGCACTTCTTATGCATCGATGCACCAATTGCATTCGATGTTTCATTATCAATGGGATGCATCGATGCACTACTTATGCATCGATGCATGAATTGCATTCGATGTCTTTATTTTAAAAGAGTGCATCGATGCACTACCAATGCATCGGTGCACATTCAAACAATTTATGGGTTTTAACCTTGATGCATCGATGCATAATGAATATGCATCGATGCACTCTGCCCAGAATCCTCTTTTTGAACCCGAAAATCATTCATTTTGGATTAAATCCTTCATGTTTCATCCCCTTTCATATTCCTAACTTTCATATACATGTTTAAACTCATTTATAATAAATTATCTCGTGTTTAACCTTAATATCCCTCCTCTTTATTAACTTCAAGAATCATACCAGATTTTTAACATGTTTTAAATCTAATTCTAACACTCCATATTCCTTAATTAGATTGATGACAAGTCAAATTCCTTCTCAAAATTCACTTACTAACTCTTTTCCAGAATTTCCTTAAGAAACTATATTCTTTAATCTTTCATAACTTCTTTATCTTTTGATTTTAGGACAACTTAAGCTTTCAATAAGCTTAAGTATTACCTAATGATCAAAACTCACTCTTAAAATTAACAAATAATCAGCTAACAAGGAATCTTACCTTTGTAAGCTCGGCTCTCTCTCTCGTACATGAAGAAGAAGAAGAAGAATATGAAGAGAATATCTCTTCATCCTTATCCCCTCTAACATATATATCCTTATCATATCTATTTTTAATTCATTTATTAATCAAATGACCATTTTGCCCTCTACTTTATTTGATAATTACTAACAACTTTTAGGATTTATTTCTAGATAAATCATTGAACTAATCCATTCTTCTACTTTAATCACCAAATTTCTGCAACTTTACCATTTAGTCACTAACCCATAGTTTGGGATGTTACAATAAGTGCATCAGCGATACGTTTATAAGATGAATGAAATCATAGTTATGAATTTGAAACAAATGGATAGTTTTGTGTATAAGCAAGAGTGTGGATATGATAAAGGTTTGTAATTTAGAAGGAAAGAGTTAACGTAGGCTAAAAAGATTACGTGATGAAAACTTATTGGATATAGTTGTATATCTTGAGTATGTAAATGTGATGTAGTGAAAAAGATAAGGATTTACATGATTAAGAGAAGATAAAGAATAATAGAAAAGTTTAAGAATGAATATATATCGGTGATCAGTTTATAAGACAAAGAAAGTTACAACGTTTGATTTTGAAACAGAGGAATATTACTGTATGTGAGTAAAAGTATGAGTTTGAAAAGTTGAGTAAGATACCTTTGAGCAAAATTTCGACGGAAACGAAGGTATATGATCGGGGTGATAAGATTTGTACCATAGATTGAAAAGTTAAAGATTGTGTTCAGAAATTTAAATGTGCAACCGAATAATGTTAGAAGATCCCCACTATTTTAATTGGATAATTTAGTTACTATGCGGTTGTGCTAAAGTATGGTAAACAAATGTTGTTATGGGAATAATGAAAGATTCATTGATGTTAATATTGTTTCGAAAGAGTTTAAGAAATAAGTACATCAGTGATTAATTTATAAGACAGAAGATGTTAAAATGTTGGATGTGAACAAAGAAATTTCAAGGTATATGAGAAAGAATTATGGATTTGATAAGTTAAGTTAATCAAGTATGAGGTGAATCTGAATTTGGTTATGTATTATGATCATATATATGTATTGTAGACAAGGAAATAAGTATTTGTAAAAGATTAAGGAAGAAATTATCAGTACAAGAGACGATAAAGGAAGAGGTTTTATATAAATAAAGGAAGATTATTATCGAATTACGAAGATGTGATAAAATTGGTAATCATGGATAAGTATAAGTGATATGAAAAGTGTATGAGAGCCTGAAGAAAAGATATGATCTATGTTACAAGGAGATTTGATTTATGGAGGAGTAATGGATAAAGAAAGTAAGTGAAGAAGGAAATTAAAGGGTTAAGTAAGATAAATGTTATGGAAGTATATGATAAGTTCGATATAGAAATAAAAAAATGTGCAAGGTAATGTGAAAGACCGTTTGATTCTGTAAAGTATATGTTGAATCACAATTGAAGAAGATTTAAAGTTGTGTTTGGTCAAATGATGATGGAATATAAGTTTTGTATTGTTATAAAGTAAATAGAAATTATTGAAGAAATAGATGGATTAATGATATGGAGTGATGAGAATAGAGGGTATTGTCTATATAATGAGTGACATTATATGGATTTTAGAAAGGTCAAGGAAAATGCAGAATAGAAGGAGAGAAACGACAAATGAATTGAGGTTACTGGTTACTGTTTATCTGATAAGTGACAGTAGATGAATATATATAAGGGAAAAAGATAATTGAAGAACTAAAGAAAGAAAATACTGAGTAAATGAGGCAATATAAGAACATTAGAAGATGTGTTTTTATCAATGTGTGCAATGAAAATTCAAGGACGAATTTTCTTAAAAGGATGAGAGATTTGTAACATCTCAAACTATGGGTTAGTGACTAAATTCTAAAACTTCAAAATGTGGTGATTAAAGTAGGATATTTGAATAGCTCAATGAGTTATTCAGAAATATTTCCTGAAGGTTTTAGTAATTATTAAAGGAATCAATGGCAAAATGGTCATTTAGCATGAAAGATATTTTTTCCCTCTTATAAGATAAGGGAACCACGTGGGGAAATAAGAGATTTCTCCAGAGTTTTTCTTCCTTCTCCCAGCCGTGGACTCCAACTTGCAAAGGTAAGATTTCTTAATAGTTGATTATTAGTTGAAATTTAAGTTGGGTTTTGATCATTAGATGATAACTAAGCTTATGGAAAGCTTAAGTTATCTTAAAATCAAAAGATGATGGAATTAGGAGAGATTAAAGATATGAGTTCTTGAATGAAATCTTGATATAGAGTTGATAATTAGAAGTTGAATTTGACTTGTCATCAATCTAAATAAGGAATATGAAGTGTTAGAATGAGATTTGGAACATGATAATTGCGTATGATTCTTGAATGCCATATAAAGGATATGATTGGGAGGTTAAAGAAGTGATTATTGAGTAGAAAGAAGTGTAAATATGTGTATGAAAGTTAGGAATATTAAAGAAGGTGAAATATGAAGTGTTGAGAGGAAAATGAAGGGATTTTCGTGTTCAAAAAGACATTTCTGGGTTGTGTGCATCGGTACATCTTCAATGGGTACCGATGCACTCATAAATAAATAAACATCAAATGCAATTAGTGCATCGATGCATAAGGAGTGCATTGATGCACCCCTTGAGAAGAAAATATCGAATGTAAATGGTGTGCCGATGCACAGGTAGTGCATCGATGCACATGTTAAATGATGCATCGATACACTGTAGAGTGCATCGATGCATACCTTCATTAAAAGATGAAAATAGTCTTTCTTTTAGCCCAAGAAGTGATAGTTTAGAAGATATCAAATAGTATACTGATACGTATCAATGTTACTATGTAGGTTTAGAGCGTAATCCTGTTCCGGAACAATCGAAGAATTAGGATCGAACCAAAGCAAGGCTAAGGTGAGTATAGTATTGTATATGTGATTCATGGAAATAAGACTTGTGTTAAGTCTATTTCCTATATTAGAATGCATGAATTAATGAATATAGAATGTGGTTGGTATAAGTATATGTTATATGTTATGATATGTATGGATATGTTAGAGTAGTAAATCATATGAATATATATATATATATATATCTAATTCATGTGATTAGATAAAAATGATATAGGTTATATGATCATGAACTATGTAGATAATAAAGATTTAAGTAATAACAATACAAAGTGGTAAACACTTGATGATATAAATACCCATAATTATATGGACATGTAATATAGGTTAGGT